>NC_134701.1:196193600-196493600 GCF_043290135.1 Rhipicephalus microplus
GCACGGATAGCCAAGAAGCATGTCGAGCCTTCGCGACAGGTGATATTCCAGACGCGCATTACAGCAAAGTTACAAAGCACTTAGCTGACCACCCTTCGTTACGTGTTCGTATACAGTGGATACCTGGTCACTCTGGGATGAGAGGGAATGAAGTGGCACACGCCATGTCCTGCGTAAATCTCCCAGGCCCTCCTCTGTGGTGTCCGGATTCACTGAAGCGCATCGAATTACTTGCCATCGCACGTTTAGACAGGCACGAACAATTAGATGAGATGTGCAACAATCGCACGGTTTATCCCGATCCTCCTGACTCCATGACGAGACGTGAGGCTGCCCTGATAAGGCGAGCCCAAACTCTCTTTAATTACACCACACATTCAGCACTACATACAAGGCAAGGACGGGTCTTTTGCTTGCATGGCCTGGAGTGGCTTTGTGGATAACGCTTACGTTCTGTGCCGACTGTTGGGGTGGTCGCGCCGCCATGGGCGAGAGCCGCAGGCACATTTCTATAAACCGAAGACCTGCGACACTGGAGGAGTGGCTGGTGGACTCTTCCCCGAACGTCATGAAGACACTGCTCCAGCAGTTGCAGCTTCTAGGCTTGTCTGATGAACACGCTTCTTTCAGTAGCCTTTAGTAGACTTGGGTTCCTTTATTTTTAATAAAGTTGTTCTATCTCTCTCTCTCTCTTTGTCAACGACATGCTAGTACAGACTCAATAAACATTTGTATATTGTCAGGGCACGCTATAATGACCACCAGTGCTTCTTTCAGCACATTTTAGACCAGACAGCCACACAGTATGAGGCGTAGCGTCTCCTCAAAATTACAGGCATCGCAGAGAGCATTGTCAGCAATTCCAATGCGGAAAGAATACTAGTTCGTAAATTCCAGACCTATAGCCATAAACGATAAAACAGTGGGGGTTTTCTTCGGTGGAGTCTTTTTGCATACATAGGTGAGCGCTGGGGGTGTTATTGAGTGGTCCGGTGGGTCGGGCTGCTTGGTGGGTACTATAGAGAGATTTAAAGTTAGATATCATCATTTTGATATATCGAATGGTCGCATCAAGAAGTTTTGCCCAGATATTTTTTCTTAACATATGAATGATGGAAGTATTTTCTTTAAAACTTGATATCACCTGCATAATTATAAGGAGCTTAAAGCAAGCAATACCTATAGGATGATGATTCTAAATAGGAAAGAAATGTGGGCTAATTGGTAGTTTATAGACGGTTTCAAGATTGCAAGAGTTGTACCTCAAAAACGTTCCGGTCACCTCATTTACCAGCACTTAACGTCAAAACTGCCACCACGTTTTTAGGTTCTTCTCAGAAGTGAGGAAGTGATCTGTGTAGTTTTTTAGATAAAAGAAACATGCGTAATGTTCAACAGAATTTCTTGTAAATATTATGTATCCTAAAAAGACATTTATTTAAAAATACCTTGCCAAATAAGCGAAGGAAACTGTAGAAAATCAGTGGGCTATTTTGCAAAGTTCTTCTTGGCCCCCAGTTTGTGGAGAAACGGCGTGTCGTAAACTCTCTTAGAAATGTTTCTCGATGGTGAAAGGGTCTACAATCTTTCAGTGAACTAGCTGTTGTTAGTCGTTAGAAAGTTGTTGGTGTTTTTGTTACATTTAGCAGAGTTGTCAGATGCTAAGAAGAAAACAAACAGTGACCCAAAACAAGCCCCTCCCTCCCCAAAAAAGCAGCGCTGCTTCTCTTAATGAGTTATAAATAAGTGGAAGGTAAAGAAATGTTACTATTGACAAAAATTGCATTGTCGTTCGGAAAACAAATAGCAGCATATCCACAGGGTGAATGATGGAAAGTGGGGCGAAGCACCCGTACATCCATTTGTTCTAGCTTCCGTCCGTCCGTCCCGATCGGAAAAACTGTCAAGGTGGATACTGAAAAACACGGTGGGTGTAGTGGAAATAATAGTGGGTATGGTGAAATTTATGGTGGATATGGGGGACACATCGTGGAAATTATAATGGATATGCCGGGACATACTGGGTGGTATGGTGTACAGAAGATGGGTAAAGTGTAAACGATGCTGGAAAGTAGAGGCTAGATAGTGGGCAATCATGGGCGTCTCTGCCCACCATTGTGATAATGCTGGGAAGCAGTAAGCAGATGATGGGTGGGCTTATAATGGTGGGGCTTATAATGGAAACAGAGCCAAGTCTACAGGCTGCTCGTTGATCATGATCTCGATGCCCTAGCTGTACAATAAACAAAAGTAGAGGGTGAGGAAGAAACCCGGGGCATGGTGCTGAGGTTTACGGCGCCTTACTACGCAATCGTAAGTCATGCAATAGGCACGACTGCAGGCTGTATTTTGTTCATTAAGAAGTTACCGAGTCTGGTAGTGCAAGACACCTTCTCTTGCCCGTCTGGTAGATTGGTTTCCTGTGATTTTGTATTCAATGAATGTCAGTGACATATTGTGTGTATTTATGCACCAACCATTTGCGAGGAGCGATCACTTTTTTTTCAAGCCTAAAGCAGCACTTCACTTTGGAAAGAAAATCTGTATTACTTGGTGATTTTAACTGCGTCCTCAACGGGCGAGATCGAGCAAACGGACGCGCCATTTATGATAAAAGTAGTAGGACGCTTGCGGACATGGTTACTGAATTCGAGTTAGAAGGCGTGGGCGGCTGTATGGAAGGAACGCGGAATGTGCATTTCACACATTTTCAGGGGAATAGCCATGCACGCCTTCATCGCATTTACGTGTCGCTTGAAATAATAGCCCCCTGCAAGACATATGCTGTCTACCAAATACACTTCAATGATCATTGTTTAGTTAAATGTGATATGGGAGAGAAAACAAGAGGTGGAACTTTTTTATGGGAGTTGTGGAAGATGAATTCCACCTTGATCACTGACGAATATTTTTAGAGCAGGTAATGAACTGCATCAATGAAATAAAAATGAATGATGAAGCTAAACTTGAAGAACAATGGGAAGAGTTCAAGCAGAGAATAAAAATAAAAGCTATTGATCGTTCTTGCGCATTGAGTTACGAAAGGAAAAAGAAAGAAAAAGAACTCCGAAAGACTTTGGAAAGACTAATTGACATGGAGTGCTAACAACCGGAAGAGTATGAAATTGACATACGCAATATTAAGCAGAAACTTGCACTGCATGACGAGGAACGTTACCGCAGTGCACTCGTCCGTCCTAGGGCTGAGGCTTTAGTGGCTGGAGAGACGCCAACCAAAAGAGCGTTAGGGGTGGAAAAAACGAACGCTTGACGGAATCATATCAAAAAAATAGAGAAGGGTGGTGGCGAAGTAACCGATACCGACAGCCTTTTATCCGCATTTTTAAGTCATCTTGAAAACATTTTTGCGTGTAGACAGGCAAACCTAGAAAGATTTAAAGAATAATATTTATGACGCATGCCGCAAGTGAGTGAGGAAGTGAAAAACGCGTTGGAATTATCTATATCTGCGTCTGAAGTTGAATGGGCGATCGAAAAATTAAATCCCGGGAAATCTCCAGGACCAGATGGTCTTTGTGCCAAGTGGTATAAACGTTTTAAAAGTGAATTGTCTCCAATACTTGCAGTCGTTTTTAACGAGGTATATCAGGAAAAGAAATTACCACCATCCTTTGGTGAATCACGTACCGTTCTGATTCCAAAAACAGACGAGGTTGAAAAGCTCAGGCACGTCACAGCGTGCAGGCCAATCACACTGACAAACGTTGACTACAAAATATTATTGAAAATTTTGGCGGCTACACTTCAGTCAGTAACAAAATAATGCCGCCATATCCACGAAGTGAATAATGATGAGTGGGCGAAGCTCCGTAGGTAAACCTGGTAAACCATGAATCCTCCGTACATTTTGCCCACTCGATTTTATTGCAACGCTCCCCCTAGCGTACGTCGCCGCACTATATCGAACGATGACACGCGCCATATGTGGCATCATTCCTATTTTATAACACCTCGCATCTTTCATAATCAACTATACGTACCACCGTCTAGTTTATAACATCTTGCATCTTTTGGACGGACGGACAGACGGATGGACGGATGGACGGATGGACAGATGGATGGATGGACGGACGGACGGACGGATGGATGGACGGACGGACGGACGGATGGACGGATGGATGGA
Organism: Rhipicephalus microplus; assembly: GCF_043290135.1. NCBI lineage: Eukaryota > Metazoa > Arthropoda > Arachnida > Ixodida > Ixodidae > Rhipicephalus > Rhipicephalus microplus. The sequence goes on from NC_134701.1 coordinate 196,197,745, forward strand.
CGGACGGACGGATGGACGGACGAATGGATGGACGGATGGACGGACGGATGGATGGACGGACGGACGAATGGATGGATGGATGGATGGATGGACGGACGGACAGATGGACGAATGGATGTATGGACGGATGGATGGATGGACGGACGGACGGACGGACGGACGGACGGACGGATGGACGGATGGATGGATGGATGGATGGATGGATGGATGGATGGATGGATGGATGGATGGATGAATGGATGGATGGATGGATGGATGGATGGACGGACGGACGGATGGACGGATGGATATGGCTGTACCCTTTAGATCGGGCGGTGGCTAGCGTAATACTTAGAACTGAACGAGAGGTGGCTACATACAGGGGACGCACAGCCCACGCCTTAAGGAGCTTCGCTCCTAAAAGTATCGTCGGTCCACACCAAACGTGTGAAATCAAAGGCCGGTCCATAGTGATACATAACAGCCGCTAAACACGGCTGCATGAAAGAGGAGGATAAAGTGAGTTTTCGTTTGATGCTGGACTGGCGCCATTTTGCTCGTCGAGTTCTGTGCGCTGTAAATAAATTATTAAAGAAGTTACTCGTAACATTATTGGTGGAGGTGGACGACCCCCGTACCTCGATGGAGACGCGCAGTGGTGTGGTGTGATTGTGCGCGTTTACAAAGTGCGCCACTCCATCAGCCCGAAGAAGATGAAGATAACGCTCGGTTGTGGCACGTGTGGGCATAAACATTTTGGTCAAATGGGGTCTCTCCACGGAGAATTAGGAGAGCCACTGGAGAAGAACAGCGAAGCCAAGCAGACGTGGCCGAGTCGGGACCGAGTGAAGAAGGTGGCCAGGGCGCGGGAGTGGCGGCCAGCAGAGTTCCTGCGTCAAGGTCCCAGCGGGCTCCAACCTGGACACAGAGCTTCTTCTCGTCGCCTTACGTGGGCCAGGCTTGTTCTGGTCTTCTGGCGTTGGCCAAGAAACGTCCCCGGCTTCGTGTGCGAGCTGCGGCTGCCGAACGCCGAAAAGTCACTGACTTAGACCAGCGCGACGCTTCCTGCCGTGCACTTGTAGGGCACTTTACCTAAAGCTTCATCACAGGCATTCTCAAGTCTGCCATCGAAAAGAGAGACTGAATTACGCGTAAAAGTCCCACAATTTGAAAACAAATCAATTATCTGCTCTTTGGAACTCACATACGAATATTCCTCTCGCCAGTCTCTACCTTTTAGTGCCCTCGCTTCGGACCATGTCAGTTTCAGCCGCACCTGAAGCGTCTTTTGCCTTAGCTCCGCAATTTCATTAGCCTTCTTTCTCATTTCTATTTCAAACTCTATTTCCTCCTCTCTCTCTTTTTGAACGCGCCTCTCGCGTTCTTCACACCAAGCCACCATTTCATCGCCTTTTAGACCCATTAGTCTTGCCAACTCCTCTAGGTCGGCCCTACTCATATTCGTGTAAGTAGTAAAAATGGTCTCATCCTGCCGCCACACCAATTGGTAACGCAGGTTCTTCTTGCTGATTTGTTTCCCCTGTGCTTAGCCTCGGAGATTTCTACTAATAAGGACGAATCCGTTCGTTCCACGAACAACACCTAAACATTTAGTGCAGAACTAAAGCAAAAACTCAACATAAACTACAAAAATGAGTACCTGGCTGAAAGTTGGCTTTAGAAGGAAAACAAACGTCTAAAGTCCCGAAAATGTTGGCTGAAAGTCACAGCTACATGATACAGTTCTGATGCGGTGATTCGGCGGAGCAGGGAAAACAGCACGTTCGATCTCGCCAAAACGTTGCTGCTGGAATGGTGGCGGTGGCGCGTACCGATGCTCGCTGGCGGCGACAATAGAACGTAGCTCGCTCGGTGATGCCTGTGGTGGCCCAGAATCGTCCGATGAGGCGGCTGATTGCAAGGCTCAGGCCCGTGACCCAACTGCCGTTGCTGCACCTGCACCGGAATCTGCGGGCCTTAATCTCGAACGTTTAGCAACTCGCAATCCCTGTAAGGCGCTGTCCGGAGGCCCAGACCGGGTGAAGTCCAGAAGGCTCAGGTCCACCACCCGACTGCCTGTCTTCAGCTCCCAGCTGCGGCCTTCCTCCTGCCTCGTTCACCTTCAACTCCTCGTACCATGCTTTGAAATCCACATGCGATCCGCCAAGGCCATTAGTTCTCGCGTATTCGACATGATTTCAACCGCGTCAATAAATGAAGGTGTCAAACGAACGGCTTCGTCCTGTCGTGGACGCCAATTGTCACGAGGCCGTTCAGTATGCAAGCTCTCGTGTAGGTTCGTGTAAAACAAAAACAACCGATGATATAACAATCATCGAGAAATTAGCCGACGAGACCATTTGCTTCCGCCCATATCCCCAACGCTTAATATATTTAGAAACCGCTAAAATACAAATAGCAGACAAAGAGCAGAGCATGCATAACTAGAAAGAAGTTAGCAAGAACAAACGGCTAAAGACGTGAACAGTGCATTACATAAATGTTCAGTGGAAAATAAACTGTGTCACGACAAGCGGTCGCACCATCGGCAACCTTTTAACTGCTTCCACTGCTGGTACTTCCTCTACGCCGCCCTCATCAGTCCAAGCCACCACCTACGTCACACTCCCGCACCTCCGGGATCCCGGCACTTTCTCCGGTGATGGTACAATCGATCTTGACACTTGGTTGAACCGGTACGAGCGCGTCAGTGCTACATCACTGCTGGGATCCCACACTCATGCTCGCCAACGTGCTTTACTACCTGGACGGCACTCCCCGAACATAGTTTGAAAGCCACGAAACCGACATAACAAGCTGGGATCTCTGCAAAGAAAGGATATGCGACCTGTTTGGCGATTTATCTGGTCGTCAGCTCGCTGCGAAGAAGACTCTTGCAACGCGGGCCCAGTCTTCTACCGAATCCTACGTATCCTACATTCTTGACGTCTTGGCCCGTTGTTCCAAGGCCGACCAGTGTATGTCGACAGACGAAAAGGTTGACCACGTCTTGAAAGGCATTGCCGACGACGCTTTCAATCTGCTGGTTTTTAACAACGTCTCGAGCATCGACACTATCCTTAAGAATGCCGACGTCTTGAACAAGCTAAAGCTCGCCGCGTAGCCCTAAGCATCGTGCGCCTTCCCAAAACAGCGGTTACTTATTCGTAGGACGACGCCTTCCACCAGGCCCCTCAATGTGACAACCTTACACGCATCATTCGTCGAGAGGTCGAGGCAGCACAACCGGTAGCCAAGCCACTACCGACGTGCGCCTTCCCCGACCACGATCTTTTTGATACATGCCGTCGTTCGTCAAGAGCTATCGAATGTCGGCCTATATCCTGTTCCTGCCGTATACTCTGCTGAGCCTTCTTATCGTCCCCCTTCTGCTCCTCGCATGCAACGCAATCCGTCCGAATGGCATACCCTTAATGACAGGCCCATATGTTTTACCTGTCAACTCGTTGGTCATATCACTCGTCACTGCCGCAGCTGCTGGGCGCCACCGTCCCATCATGCACCTCCGTATCATGCCACTTGTTTTCGCCAGTTGTCCCCATCACTTTCTTCATCAACGCCGACCACATTTTCCACTTCTGTAGCACCTCTGAGCAGACCTCGCTACGACCGGTCACCGTCCCCTGCTCGTCGTCACTCCCGGTCACCCCCACAACGCCGTGCTGCCTCCCCGACCTATTCGCTGCACCTCCGACCGGAAAACTAGGCCGTGCAGCTTCCGGAAGTGGAGCTGCGTTGACGACCTTCGTAAGAAATCCTCACTTAATGTTGACGACGAACCGGAACCTTTTGGACATTACTGTCGACAATGTTCGTGTCAGTGCATTGATAGATCTGGCGCGCATGTGTCCATTATGAGCGCTAACCTTCGCCGGCGACTTAAAAAAGTTGTCACGCCCGCCCTCAACCAAGCTGTACGTGTCTCCGATGGAGAAACTGCCACAATTCTTGGCATGTGCTCTGCACGAGTGTCTATTGGGCAGAGAATCACTGTCGTTCTTTTCACCGTTATCGAACAATGCCCTCATTAACTCATTCTTGGTATGGATTTTCTAGCCACGCACTCTGCCCTCATAGACTGTTCAGCTGGCTCCCTCCATCTTGATTTACCCCTCTTTTCTGACCCGAGCAGCCCACCGCAAAGCAGCTTCTGCTGCATTGATTTCACGCGCCTCCCGCCTAACTCTGTCACACATGTCGACTTATTCTCCACGCCGCCAGTACCTGATGGTGATTACATGGTGGCCCCGATCCCTGCTGTGATGCTTACGCATGGGGTTGCTGTGCCGCATATGATTCTGACGATTACGAGAAACCGCACTTTCCTTCCACTGGTCACATTCTCACTCCCCACCCATGTTCCACCACAGGGCATTTCCCTGGCCAAAATTACCGCTCTTCAAGATGACCATGTCGAGCCCTTCAGAGTTGACGATTGCTGCAGCTCAGTCAGTGGTTCCACTCTATCACGTTCTTTGGGCGCCGACATCGAGCGAATGGTGTCATCGGACCTCACGCTTGAGCAAGCTGCAGCGCTTTGCCACGTTCTTTAGGGCTATCGTAGCATTTTCGACTTTTGCCAGCAACTGTAGGCCAAACGAGCATTGTCACCCATCGCATAAATACCGGCCATGCGACTCCCATTCACCGACGCCCTATACCGTGTCTCTGCGTCGGAGCGTACAATATTACAACATGAAATCAGCAATATGCTTGCGAAAAACATTATCGAGCCTTCATTCAGCCCCTGGGCTTCTCCAGTCGTTCTTGTTAAGAAGAAGGATGGAACATGGCGCTTTTGTGTCGATTACCGTCACCTCAACAAAATTACAAAAAAGACGTTTATTCTATACCTCGCGTCGACGACGCCCTCTACTGCCTGTACAGTGCTACTTATTTTTCAACTATTGACCTTTGGTCAGGCTACTGGCAGATAGCCGTCGACGAGATGGACCGCGAGAAGACCGCATTCATCACTCCTGACGGCCTTTATCAATTTAAGGTGATGCCCTTTGGTCTCTGCAATGCGCCAGCCACATTTGAAAGATTGATGGACTCATTGCTCCAAGGGTTGAAATGGTCCACCTGCTTTTGTTACCTTGACAATGTTATTGTCTTTTCGCCCACATTCGACTCGCATCTCGATCGTTTTTCAGCTATTCTGGACGTTTTTCGTCGAGCCGGACTCCAGCTTAACGCCTCTAAGTGCCACTTCGCTCGTCGTCAAATTTCCTTGCTCGGTCACCTTGTCGATGCCCAAGGCGTGCGTCCAGACCCATACAAATTTCGCACAGTCACGAACTTTCCCATTCCGAGGACCAGAAAGGATGTCCGCAGTTTTTTGGGGTTGCGCTCATATTTAAGACGCTTTGTTAAGAACTTTGCGACCATTGCACGGCCCCTCACCGACCTCTTGAAGAAAGACGCCTCGTTTATCCGGGGTCATGACCAAGCGTCGTCGTTTTCCCAACTTACGACACTGCTTACAACGCCACCAATCTTGGCTCACTTTGATCCATTAGCCCCAACCGAGGTTCACACGGACGCCAGTGGACATGGCATAGGAGCTGTACTATTGCAGCAACAACGGGGCCACGACCGTGTTATAGCCTACGCAAGTCGACTGCTATCTCCAGCCGAGCGCAACTATTTCATCTCTGAGCGCGAGTGCCTCGCCCTTGTATGGGCAGTCGCCAAGTTTCGTCCATACCTGTACGAGCGCTCATTCCGTGCTGTCACAGATCATCACGTGCTCTGCTGGGTAGCCACCCTGAAGGACCCCACAGGACGTCTCGCTCGTTGGGAGCTACGCCTTCAAGAATACACGTTCTCTGTAATGTATAAAACAGGGCGATTACATCAGGATGCCGATTGTTTATCCCACTACCCTGCTGACGAAGCAACCGATACTGACGCTATCACGGACGTTTTTGCCGTGTCGCAGCTGTTGAACAATGGCGAAGAGCAACGTCGGGATGCTTATTTACGAGCCATCATTGACAAACTGGAGTCAACGCCTCGTGACCCGTCCCTACGAATGTTTTTGGTGAAAGATGAGATCCTACATCTCCGTAACCTTGATTCCTTTGGATCAGGCTTACTTCCTGTCATCCCAGCGCACCTGCGTTCCACTGTTCCACTGTTCTGCATCAACTTCATGACGCTCTCATGAAGGCCATTTGGGCGTTTCTAGCACATACGATTGGGTACGGCGTCGGTTTTTTTGGCCTGGACCTGCCCTCTCAGTTTGACGCTATGTCGCCGCTTGTGAGCCCTGTCAGCGTCGCAAAACGCCATCCGCCCTCCCAGCCGGCTACCTTCAGACGATCGACGTTCCCAATGAACCTTTCTTTCGAGTTGTTCTCGACCTGTTGGGCCCTTTTCCACTCTCCACAGCCGGAAATAAATGAATTGCTGTTGCCTCAGACTACGCGACGCGGTACCCAATCACACGAGCACTCCCAACCAGTTGCGTTACCGACATTGCGGACTTCCCGCTGTATGACATATTATTAGTGCACGGTGCTCCCCGCCAACTTCAAACCGACCGTGCCCGCACGTTATTATAGCGGTCGTTCACGAAATCCTGAGGTCTTGCCATACCAAGCACAAATTTTCTACTTCGTACCATCCCCAGTCAAATGGCCTCACGGCGCGCCTTAACAGGACCCTAACCGATATGCTTGCCAAATACGTTGCGCCAGACCACCAGGATTGGGACATTCATTTGCCGTATGTGACGTTCGCCAACAATTCATCTCGTCACAACTCTGCCGGCTGTTCGCCCTTATATCTCCTATATGGCCGGGACCCAACTCTACCCTTAGACACTTTACTACCTGAGACCACTGAATATGCCGGGGAAGCCATTGCCCGCGCTGACCACGCGCGCCAAGTCGCCCATAACCGCTTACAGGCTTCACAGGCGCACTAACGACAGCTCTACAATTTTCACCATAGGGACGTGCACTTTTCCCCGGGTTCTCTGGTGCTCCTCTGGTCACCTACTCGGCGTGTGGGACTGTCTGAAAAACTGTTGTCGCCCTACACTGGACCATTCCGTATCGTTCGCCAAGTGACAGACGTCACGTACGAGATTGTTCCAACCGATCGAACAAAGTCATCGTCAGCTCCGAGCGACACCATTCACCTGGCTAGGCTAAAGCCCTATTACCCCCCTTCGACATCATCTGATGTAGATTTAGCACCGGGACGGTGCTTCTACTGCCGGGGATTATGATACATAACAGCCGCTAAACACGGCTGCATGAAAGAGGATGACGAAGTGAGTTTTCGTTTGAAGCTGGACTGGCGCCATTTTGCTCGTCGAGTTCTGTGCGCTGTAAATAGATTATTTAAAAAAATGCCGCCATATCCACGAAGTGAATGATGATGAGTGGGCGAAGCTCCGGAGGTAAACCTGGTAAACCATGAATCCTCCGTACATTTTGCCCACTCGATTTTATTGCAACGCTCCCCCTAGCGTACGTCGCCGCACTATATCGAACGATGACACGCGCCATATGTGGCATCATTCCTATTTTATAACACCTCGCATCTTTCATAATCAACTACACGTACCGCCGTCTAGTTTATAACATCTTGCATCTTTTGGACGGGCGGACGGACGGACGGATGGACGAATGGACGGACGGACGGACGGACGGATCGATGGACGGATGAATGAATGAATGGATGGATGGATGGATGAATGGATGGACGGACGGACGGATGGACGGATGGACGGACGGACGGACGGACGGACGGACGGACGGACGGGCGGACGGACGGACGGACGGACGGACGGACGGACGGACGGACGGATGGACGGATGGACGGATGGATATGGCTGTACCCTTTAGATCGGGCGGTGGCTAGCGTAATACTTAGAACTGAACGAGAGGTGGCTACATGCAGGGGACGCACAGCCCACGCCTTAAGGAGCTTCGCTCCTAAAAGTTATTGTCACGTTTGCCCGGAGGTTTACACCACTGATGTATGCCAACACTGCAAGGAGGCGCGAGCCACCCAGAGACACCTCCTCTGGGACTGTGCACCACCGCCGGGTAACCAAGAAGTAATGCCAACTGCCATAAGCAGCAAAATCATCAGCCGAGAGCCAGGCAACCAAAGAGACGTGGTCCAGCACGTGCTTAGCATCCTGGAACGCCAGCGGCCGAAAGCGGCATCCCCACGGGTTTGACGCGAGTATGTTGCTGCTCCGGGACGTCCGAACACGCTAGTGTCTCGCTTTAATCCCCCTACCCCTTCCCCCTTTATGCCAGATCGTCAATAATGTTGTTTCACTCACTCACTCGTAACAATAGTAACAAATGTTCGTAAAATGCGATCCGTGCTCGAATGTGTTGGCATCAGTCAAGCTCGTGTGGCCATACTCCAGCTGGATCTGGAGAAAGCGTTCGATTGCGTTGCCCACGCTCTTTTGTTTGCAGTATTGGAGCACATTAATGTTGGTAAGATAATTATTGACAGTGTTGCCACGGCATATCGAAATCATAGTACGAGACTAATTATCAACAAGACATAGGGCCCCCCCCCCATTAGAATTGAGCTCTCAGTGCGTCAAGGTTGCCCTGTTAGACAACTGTTGTTTTGCATCCATATTTAAACTTTATGTCGGTCGATATTGCAGAATGACATCATTAATGGGTTTAGAGTACAATCTTCAGAGGTCAAACTACTAGCATACGCTGATGGTGTTGCGATTTGTAGCGCTTCCTATGAAGGTGTTGAAGAATCACTCAGAGTTTCTAAATCTTTCGCCGAAGTTACAGGAAGCCACATCAACTGGGGTAAATGCCTCCGCTTTTGGCATGGATATTAGCCTTTAACACCAGAATTTTCAGCAGCGATTAAATGGACAAGAATGCCAGTTAAATATCTCGAAGTACCACTCGAGTCATTCAAAAGTACTGATGAATATCTGACACAGCAAACGAAAGAAATTAGAGAAAGCGAATAGGTGGAATTCAAGTTAGCGGTCCATGTTTGCGAGGGCTACTGCCTGCAACTGGTTTTTTGTGTCTAAGCTGTGGTATGTGATGCAAGTGCTGTACTGTTCCCGGGTCAATGTGCAAAAATTACATCGGGTGTTTGTAATATTTGTGTGAGGGTCTAACTGGGAAAGGTGAACTCACACGAATTTGTTTAGACGAGTGATGTGTGGAGGCCTTGGGCTAAAACATCTGTTTATCAAGCAGTTAGTAAATAGTTTTTTTTCTTTTTTCGCGAGACAAGAGATCCTTTCCTATTAACACTGTGTCAAACAAGACTAAGTAGAAATTTACCTGAGTTTACAGTGAGCACCCATGTTACCACAGGGGCTGTGCAAAGATACATAATGGAAGTTGTGGCCAGCGTGCGGTTTTTGTGTGTTCGTTTTTCGACTGACTACCTGTGGTCTGGTGGGAAAAAAACTGTACAAAGATTTATGTGACACGATTCTCCCCATACCACTGTACAGAGCACTATATACAGCACGCAAGGGTCAGAATGGACTTAAACGAGTTTAAAAAATGCCGGCAGCTCTAAGTGCAAAAACGTTCTTTTTTAAATTACACACCAGAACACTTCCAGAAAGAACCTTCCTAGAGGAGCGTGGCTTTTATATGCCTTGGGTATCTCACTGTCTCATCTGTAAGAAACCAGAAATTATTGACCATGTTTTCCTGCACTGTTGGGAAGGAGTTTATTTTTGGGACGTATTACAAAGGACAATCAAAAAATAGTTCCCATTAGACCCTCATGGGATCAGGTATTTGGCAATAGAGATTGAGGATTGATTACCTTTCGTTTTTATCATGATGACTCCCTTGCACAGTAAATGGTGCTCTAGAATGGCTGGATTTCATTGTGACCCAGACAGGAAACGAGCAAGAGAGTATTTTAAAGAAATCATCTCATGATTACTCGAGGTAGTAAGAACGGACGAATGTGTACCTTTATTGGTAGGAAGGGCAGAAGCTCTACTGACCGTGAAGGAATTCTAGGACGTGATGTGTTATAGTAATGCTTGACGGCCTTAGTTATATTTAGGTTTTTTGTATTGTTCGTTGTGAATTGTATCGTTTTTATCTTAGCAACCCGTTTGCGAAGTTTAACCGGAAATAAAGAGAAAAAAAGAAAAAATGGTATGGCGCAGTGGTTAGTGTCTCCGAATGGCAATCCGCAGGTTGCACGTTCGATGCTTCATAGTAGCCTGTTTTCTTATTTTACGGGACGAATGTTTCTACATACTTTTCATACAATTCTTTTTTTATTTTTGTGGCAGCTCGTCATGGTGATTCTGACGCCATTCCGCGCCCAAGCGTTGCCGGCACTGCAGCATCTACCATATCCCACCATGCGCCATGGTGGACGTTTTCCAGCATTCACCCACTGCATTAATCCACTATTATGGTGGGTGGTGGTTTACACCATGCCCACCATGCGTTTTTTTTTCAGTAGGGATGCGTCCATCTGTGTGACTGTCCATGCGTCCATCCACCTGTCTGTCCGTGCGTCTGTTCGTCCATCCATGCGTCCGTCCCGGCGTTCGTCCATGCATCCATGCCTGCGTCCATCCATGCGTCCATCCATGCGTCCATCCCTCCGTGCAGTCATTCATGCGTCCGTGCATGCATCTGTCTGTGTGTACGTTCGTCCATGTAGTCAACACTCCGAGTGGCACTATCTCGCGTCTTTTCATCATATATTCCGCATATAGAATTATCGTCATCCAGCGGACATTTCAAGGACTAAACGAGAGGTGGCCCACGCACACTTTCTCACGGCTTGCGCTTCGTGTCTAATTCTTATCTTTAACCACCTCGAGTTCATGGTATATACTAGTTCACTGTATCCACGGCACTGCGGCCCAACGCTCGCTGAACCTCTATAAAACAAAGCAGGTTACGCCCAGCGAGTATAACGTAGCAACCCTTTCTTGTCAGATTGTGCTCAATGTACATGCCAATGGCTGCTAATGGGGAATGAGAGGCAGGAGAATTCGGCTTTTAGTTAACGCGCACGCTGCAAGTTTTTATTGTTCAACAACGCACAAAAGAAATCTCCCACCAGAACCACCTTGCAAGTCAAAACGTAAGACTGGTCACGCACTACGACTACGACGAGGGACAAATATTGGTGCCGCTTCAAGGAGCTTCGCCCCTAAAATAGTGTTAATAGATCTGGAAGGTGGGCAAACAATCATTTTGTATAATGAGAATGGGTGTATGAATAAAGGCAAGTGTTATTCTAGCCTTAAACACCGTCGTCACTGACATCTGGCAGATCAAGATAATCCACGGCATCCACGTCCGAGGAACCGTACATGTTGTTTGCGTGAATAGTTGCATCATTTTTTCGGTCAATTGAAAGTCTCGACAGGAAATTCCATGAAGCTTAAGGAGATAGTAAACATGGAGGATGGCGCTCAGCGTTGCTGTTTTCATCTTATTTTGGAGGGGCAATTTCACGATGTTTATGTATGAAAAAACACGCTCAACATTGTCGTTGCTCGAGCGCATGACCAACAACGACATAGCGTATTCTGCCAATTTCTTAAAGAAGCCTTCAGCAATCGCATCCATGTAACGCAGGACTTCTACTCACAATGAAGTAGTGTTATTTTTGATCACTTTTTTCCAGAAAAGAAGGCAGACTTGCCTGTGCAGAATATCTATATCTCTCGCAAACAGTTTGAGGAGAAGCCAGTCCTGAATAGATGGTTTTGTTTCGCTCAGTATGCACTCAGGTGAGAGCAATTTTATAGAATTCCAAAGGTGAATATTATGAGTAAGCCTAAATTCCACTTGCTTTGCAGCTTGAAAAAAATTCCCGGCATCTGAGCTCAATGTCTCTTTCATGTTCAGTGATTAGTTGGAATGCTGCGACTTCCAAGTTAAAAACAACTACGATATCCACAGCAGAAAGTAGAAGGTGCATGGATTGCATTGCCCTCCAGGCTGACTTCCAGAAGTCGCTATCGGGCAACTGGTATGTGCGAGTGGATGAAGACTGTAGAAATAGGCGTCCGGAAAAAGATTTCCAGGCAACCAAGCAGTTGCACTTGATTTCCAATTACAAGTTGAAACAGCTTGTTGACCCTGGAGAACTCGGGCTTTTTGACGCTTGAGAACTTCTGCAGCACTGGGTTCAGGAACGCCAGATACACCTTGTTGACAGGATCTCAGTGTCATAGCAATGGTACTTGTACCTGCACATGGTGAACTGAAGCTTGCGCCCATCCCACTGCTATAGGATCCAGCAGCTGGAGATGGAAAGCCACCACGCTCTAGACAGCTTAGCCAACTTTAATTGCTCTTTACCGTTCTTTCCCGGCTAGTATATATGTTCCTCTACTCAAGACGTCACTGGAATCTGCGCGAAAACCAACTGTACGAGTGGCCAACAAGAAATTTTAGGTTCTGTGGTAGCGCTTCTACAGCTTCGATGGCACATATTTGAATAAAACGACACACCCACTTTACCAGCACGAGGGTCTCGTTCTTCCGGCGCAAGTGAGTACACAGAACGTTTATTCCCAACAATAACGTTGCTGCCGTAAGTTCTGATTCCAAGACACCTGCTGAAATCTAGACCATCCAAGGCCAAGAAGTTCGGAAGGCCTTGTGAGATCTGCTGGGCGTTTCAACCCTTCAGCGTGGGCAGTCCCGAGAACGTGCTCACTAATTAATTTAGTGAATTGCTCAAATAGCGAACTACAAAAGCGACCTGCTATTCATTTGATACGTCTGTTCTCTCATCAATCAATAACGAATTCCGGGAGGCCCCAATATCCTTCACAAGGTTCTCGAGAAGGCAAGGTGCAATAACCTTTTTTTCTCAGTGCTCCACATTTTGTTCGGTGAAGCTTAAGGTCACACGCTGTGCACGATTGTATCATCTCACTGAGATGATCCAACAAATTTATAGTGCCGTGACACGCTGAATAGCAAGGAAGTTTGAGCTTCTGTTTTGGTGTCGTCTTTGGAGGCGACTACCTAGTGAAACCCACAGTTGTCAAACATGCATTAGAAAGAGGCCGAGAGTTCCTCACGTTTTTCTCGCAGCCATGTAAATAAGGCCGGTATGATGAGTGCTAATGTCACACATGCAATACTTGCATACTGCCTTCTTATCGTCTCCGATGGCTGGACGTAACTAGTTCTGTACCTGCACTTGCTTTTGCCACTCTTTAAAATACTTGTTGCCGTACTTTGACGACTCTGAAGCCATAGCAATGCACTACGATGACACACAAGAAAAGAACAGATGAGACTAGCGCAGACTAGCAATTCATCTTTATTCACGAAGACACCACAAAACATACTCTTTTTCTGCACCTTATGAACACTGTGCACGAAGATAACAGCATCGTAGAATCATTCACATAAACTGATAAAACCTTCGCTGTAGATGGTGTAATCTTGGATCATAAGAAGACCATGCCTCATAAGAACATGTGTGTCAGTCACCCTTCGGTTTCACTGAATAATTAAGAAATTGACTTGTTGAACAATCTGTCAGATTTTACCATCTACGGTAATAAATATATATGTTTACTCTCTACTCAATATAAATTATATATATATATATATATATATATATATATATATATATATATATATATATATATATATATATATATATATATATATATATATATATATATACTGTCTGTTAGATCTCATTAATATTGTGTTAAAACACGAAAAACGAGCCCTTAGGTATACACTTCTTTCCCTTATATATATATATATATATATATATATATATATATATATATATATATATATATATATATATACATATATAAATATATATATATATATATATATATATATAATAAATACTCTACAAAATATTTTTGTAGCAAGTATATAATAAAATCTGTCATGTTTGACATTTTAAAACACAGTTTTCTTCCTTCGCTCTACAAGCTTCAAAGTTGTGAATATATTTGTTCATAACATGTCTTCTTTTTAACGGTAATATCTGTGTGTTACGTTATCGCGAAGTCTCTAGTACAACTGGTGGTAAAATTAGTTCCTCCGTGTTCAATATGTTCGATATTTTTTGCCTCGTAAAATATGCCGTTACAACAAACTGAGTTCCTTTTGGGACAGTTGGGTGCTATGTGCATAAATATTTTATTTTGTTTATTTATACATACTGTCAATCCTAGAGCGATTATAACAGGTGGACAATCTAAGGCAGCGATTAAGTACAGTCAATAGAAAGGAAAAAATAATAAGAAAAACATAACAAAACAACAAAAAAAGAAAACATATAAACACATTTGTCAAAGTACAATCTTATTGGCACTTCACTTAAATAACAAGAAAGATCACATAGCACCATATTATGCTCATTAAAATCTAAAACATCAGTTTTCGGTTGTGTGTCAATTTCTCGTGGAATTACTCGTTTGCGACAATGGCGTAGCCAGGGGGTATCACACCAGCCCGCACCACCCTCTCATTTTTTTTTCTTTTCATGACTTACACAGCACCAGAAGACCGTTTTCCTGCCAGTTCCCAACTTTAGCTCTGTAGGCGTCATTTATGATGTGGACCTTTCCATCTCAGCTAATGACCTGCCAATACTAATAAAGCCAGCGACAGAAGGCACCCGCATCACGCACATTACCAGACTCGGCAACAAACGCTGCTTGAGGCTTGTGTTCGAGGGAGACAGCCTTCCCTCGTATGTCAAAGTTGGCCATGTTCGCCACACAGTGCGTTCATACATACCGAAGCCACTGCAATGCTACAAGTGCTTCAAGATGGGACACGTAAAAGGTGTCTGTGAGAACAAAGTTATGTGTCCGCGGTGCGCCGAGTCTCACTCAAAAGACGCCTGCAGTGCCACCGAGTTACGATGTCCAAACTGCCACGGCGCTCATGAGGCCTCATGCAAAGATTGCCCGTGGGTGCGAAACGAGCACGCTGTACTCAGGCGTATGGTGCGGGACAATTCAACGCACAGGGAAGTTGCCGCTACGCTACGCCGACGACGGCGTCGTGGGCGAAGACCATCACGGAAAAACTGCTCTACCGATAGAGAGATGTCATCCTCTATCAAACAGGCTGACCCGCAAACACCGAGGTCACTGAAGACGGATACTGCCAAACAGAAGAAAGGGACAGTAACACCTTCCGAACAGTGGCCCTCACTTCCACGAAGTCAACCTACTTCGGAGCTGAATCAAATCCCGCCGCCCTCGACGACCCCTCAAACCAGTGATGCGATGAATGAAGATCAAGTGATAAGCTTGCTGCAATCGCTGATGAGTACCATGCGTGTCCTACTGAGAATATGAAGACTTCGGCTGCGCAGGCCGCACTTCATGTGCTGGACACCCTGAGTCCGGTGCTTGCAGCTCTAAAGTAAAACCATGGCCAGCAAGGCACCGTCGTTTTGAGCGGAAGTCAAGAATGCATCTGTCTTTCAGTGGAACGCCGGAGGACTGAAGACGCGCATGTCTGACTTTAGACAATTTGTATTTGTGAACCGCTTCCCCATTATCGTGATTTGTGAACCCAACCTGTGTACTTCAGTCAAGCTGTCAGAATATGAGTGCTTTATGTCCTCCACTCACAGAGACTGCAGCAAAGTTATTGTATTCATGCGCCATGACCTCACCTGCGTCCACCACAGAGTCTCGCCTGATGAAGGGAATCAGTATGTGTGCCTTACTGTGAAGAAGGATAAGGTTGCTTTCACGATTATCGGAGCTTACTTATCTCCATCGAGCCGCCTTCACTGCGAGCGCTTACGCGGTATTCTGACATCGACTCCAAGGCCATGGGTGATCACTGGTGACTTCAACGCCCACCATTCACTATGGGGAAGCTCCGGGGACAACTTTAGAGGAAGAAAATTGGTGTCCTTAGCCTCGGAGTACGAACTCTGCGTTTGTAACGATGGAAACCATACATATTTACGCGGATCAGCCTATAGCAGCTGCCTGGACCTTACATTGGTTTCTCGCTCACTTACCAGGAAAGTGCACTGGTTTTCGGATCTGGAAACATGGAGCAGCGACCACATACCAACTTACCTGTGCATAGAAGGTTTCAACAGCTCCAAGTCCTCAAGAGGCCTCAAATACATCGATTGGCCGAAATTGAAAATGTTAATGGAAGACTGCTGTACCGACGGCTCATCATATAACCTAGAGGACTCGATTAAAGATGTCCTGCAGAATACCACGCATACACATTCGACTAGTCACAAGCGCACCGCTTTCGACATCGAGCTTGAGAAACTTCGCGCAATACGCCGTCGTGCAGAACGAAGGTACCGACGGACAAAGTGCATGGATGATTTGAGGCTGGCTCGACGCATCCAAAAGAAAATGCAGCGGCACATGGATAAACTGGCTAGGTGACGTTGGACATCCTTTTGCGAGTCGTTGGATCCCCGAAAGCCCCTATCACAGCTATGGCGAACTGTCCGGGGTCTTAGCACAACCTTGGGTCAGCGACACCCCTTTACATCTCTGGCACTTCACCTTCGATGCAGAGAGATTGATGTCGCAGAATCTTTCTGTAGGAGAATTGCCAGTGCTTCCAATTTCACAGTATCAAGAACGGGAACATTTGACAACCCACAACCCTCACGTGATCCCCGTATGGAATGCCAGTTTTCTATGGATGAGCTAGAGGCGGCACTGGCACTGTGCAGAGAGAGAGAGATTGAATTTATTTAAACATATCCTGAGGAGGCCGAGAAAGGGCCATTCCGACCCTTAGTTCAACCTGGAGGCTCCACCCAGGATGGCGCTGACAGCCGAAGGCTTGTAGCGATGTCCCGGGCCCTCTGGACTGCCTGTAGTTGCAGCTTGTATTGATTGCTCTTGGGGGCTTCCTGCCAAGCCACTTGGGTATTCAGTTGTGCTGCGCTATGGGTAGGGCACAGCCAGAGCATGTGTTCAAAATTGCAATAGGGATGGTTGCAAAGGGAGCATGTGGGTGGTGTGTCGGGGTCGACTCTGTGTAAGGTGGATGGTGTTATGTACGTACGTGTTTGCAATCTTCTGAGAGTTAGAGCTTGTGCTTTGTTAAGTTTTGGGTGCGGTGCTGGGAAGGCACGTCTTTGTCCCCGGTAATGTGAAGTGATCTCGAGGTATGTGAGTGCTTTGTCCTGGCTGCAGAGATTCTCGTACCGCTCACTCATCGAGGGTCGAGGGATCGTTGTCCGCGGCGCGGCGTGTGAGCTCACGCGCCAGGCGGTTGACCTCTTCGTTGGGATTGCAGTGGTTGAGTCCCGGTAACTGTCCCATGTGGGCTGGGAACCAGGATACGTATATTTGAGATTTCTCTTCCTTAACAAGGGTTTCTTTGCCCTAGTACTCTCTTATTACGTTGACGGTGAGTTTTCCTGTGGTTCTAGCTACTAGACCAGCCACGAACGTTCGTGCCGCCGTCTTAGAGTCTGTGTATATTGTGGAGTAGGCTTGGCAGCTTTGCAAGGCTAGCGTGATCGCCATTTCCTCTGCTTCGTGGACATGGCTTGTTTGGACGGTTGCCGCGTTTATGAGGTTTCCGTCTATATCAACGACCGCTATGGCAAATGCCTCCCTGCCATAGTAGCGGGCGGCATCTACGAATAGCGCGTGGGTGTTGTGTTTTTTTGCCTTGTTTATGAGCGCCCTCGCTCTGTCCTTCCTTCGCCCTTTGTTGAACGTAGGGTGAACGTTGCGGGGCATTGGCTCAACCCTAATGTGTTTCCTCACGTCATTACCAAGTTGTGTTCTTTTCTCTGGTTGAAAAATTGGGCAAATGCCTGCGTCTCGTAGGATGAAATGGCCTGCTTGCGTCAACGACAGGCGTGTGATCTGTGCCACTCTCTGAGCCTCGAAAATTTCTTCGGCTGTGTTGTGCAGAACAAGTTGCTCGAGTTTCTCGTTGCTCGTACTATTGGGCAAGCCGAGTGCCGTTTTCAGTCCCTTGCGGAGCATGGAGTCGACCTTTTTGATTTCATCCTTCGTAAGTTTCAGAAACGGGAACGCGTATGCAACGTGACTTACGAGAAAGGCGTGATACGCCTTCATGATGTTGTCTTCTAGGAGGCCTACTCTCTTGTTGGCGATTCTAGCAATGCCTCTTGAAAAATTGTTCGTGCTTTTTTCAAGGCGCTTGAGTGCTTCTTTGTTGTGGCCCTCCTTGGCGCTTAACGTTAGCCCTAGTACTTTGACCGTATATACTTGCGGTATCGTTTGGTTGTTCTCAGCTTTGAGCACTACTTGCTGCTCCTCTTCGCCCGAATTCCGTCGAGGGTGAAAGAGCGTTAGAGTAGATTTAGTGGGGGATAGTGCGAGTCCAGTTGGCTTAAGAAATTCTTCAGTTGTAGTCAGTGCTTGTTGAAGAATTCCTTCCAAGGCACCATATGAGTGGGCACATGGGACCCATATGGTAATATCATCCGCGTATATGGCATGGTGCACGGATGGGATTTGAGCGACCTTCTTCGACAACTTGTGCATCGCCACATTAAAGATCAATGGCGAGAGCACTGACCCTTGTGAGGTGCCGATATTTCCGAGTCGTTCGGGTTCGCCGCATTGCTCTCCTATGCGTATGGTGGCGGTTCGGTTCGCCAGAAAGCCTTTAATGTAGTGGAATTTCTCGCCTCGGTTCATGTGTGATATTTCACCCAGTATGTGTCCATGTTTTACGGTGTCAAAGGCCTTGACGAGGTCCAGGGCTAATATGGCTTTGGGCGTGTGGAGGAGGCCGTAACATATGTGTTCTTTTAACATCAACATGGCGTCCCGTGTGGATAGTGCCCTGCGGAAGCCAATAATGTTGAGTCGAAAGAGCCCATTGCTCTCAATGTGGTCCGTGATACGGTTGAGTATTGCATGCTCAGCTACTTTTGCAACGTAAGATGTGAGTGATATGAGCCTTAGGTTTTCGATGCTTAGTGGTTTTCCAGGTTTCGGGATGAGCGAAATTTTGGCACTACGCCATTCTTTAGGCATGGTACCCGTTTCTCATGCCTCATTTATCTTCTTAGTAATGATTACGATTGTTTATCGTCTAGATTCCATAGCAACTTATTGTCGATTCCATCTGGCCCTGGCGCCGATCTGCCATTGAGTTGTTGTAGAGCGTACCGTATTTCAGCTTCGCTGAATGGTTCGTCTAGCTTTTCTTGCGGTCGACCTCCATATGAGGGATTTTTGTTTTCCCAGGCTACTGATTTGCTTTCCAGCGGGAGATATTTTTGGCCTAGCGTTTTGAGGAGAGCTTGGGATCCACCACTATCCTGGGCATGCTTGTGCACCAATCGTTCAATTTGCAGCTGGGTGCCGCCTCTGGTGGGTTTGTCGCTGTCCGCCATAAGGTGTTTGAGCAGCCCCCATTTGCTTCCCTTCCTCATTTTCAACTGCTGTTTCGATGCTTACGCAATATATTAATTCCGCGCTACATGAAAACAACATAGCAATAGCAGTATTTTTAGACATACGAAAGGCATTTGATGCTATTAGTCATTCCATTTTACTGGAAAAAATGCATTCTTATGGGATAAAAGGTAACTCGCTTGATTTTTTTTCTAGTTATCTATCGGCACGCAAACAAAAGGTAGTCATTGGTGACATCAAATCATCCTACGGTTATATTAAATGCGGGGTGCCACAGGGTTCAGTTTTGGGCCCTATATTGTTCTCTCTTTATATTAATGATGTCCCGCGATCCCTACAAAGGTCAAGGGCACTGATGTACGCGGACGACACTGTTTTAGTTTTCACAGGACACTCCTTAGCAGATTTACAAAATGACGCGATGACCGATTTATCGAACATTTCGGAATGGTTTGCCAGGAATCAGCTGACTGTTAACTGTACTAAAACAAAGTATATGGTGTTTCACTCTCGTAGGAAACATATTGACGCTGAATCTCTTAACCTAACAATAAACAACACTCCTATTCAACAAGTTCCTTGTTTTAAATATTTAGGCGTCACTTTTGATGAACACTTACACTGGCATGAGCAAGTACAAAGTGTGTGCGCAAAGCTAGCCTATGGATGCTATTCTCTAATAAAAGCTCGCCAATATTTTCCACAAGCTATTCTCCGCACACTCTACTTTTCATTGTGTCATTGTCACATAGGTTACTGTCTGGAATCGTGGGGTGTGACGTACAACAGTTATCTAAAAACTCTTGAGCGACTTCAAAAGCGTACACTGAAAATCATAAGCCAAGGTGAATCAGTAAGTAATATTTTCCAATCACAACGCATTCTCTCAGTTCCGATGTTGCGTGACTACAAAATTGCTGTTTCAGTAAATAACATAATTAATAGAAATTCACCTTTGCCTGCTGATTTTTTTTCAATTCCTAAACGCAATACGCGACATGCTTCGAATGGTAATTTCAATCTGCCCAAATGTTTTAATGTTTACGGAGAAAGACTGATACAGTTTAGTGGAACAAAAATATGGAACACGGTCCCCCTAGAGATTAAAACGGCACGTAATTTCAGCATGGCATGTAAATCATTTTTTCTGTGGAGTCAAGACATGTAAGCATCTGTGTGTGATTCGATTTTCATTGTATTTTTTTAATAAGTGCCTATGTATAGAAACTAGCTGCAAGCTAATAAGTATGCATATCTGCAAGAAAAAATGTATTACTGTGTTATCTGTATCACATGATTGTTTTTTTTTATGTTGTTACCTCAGAGCTGACCTGTACACTTTTTTATGTTGCACATTGTATTGGACCGTCCACTAGCCACTTTAGGCTATCGGTCCAAATAATCCCTGTAATTGCATATATCTATTTATGAAAATAAAGCTTCATTGATTGATTGATTGATTGATTGATTTTGCCATCTGCTTCGTCACATGTGTTGTTGCACTGCTGGGCGCAGATTGTTTTGGCGTGAGATTCAATTTCGCGGCCAAGGTCCGCGATTTTTGTGCGTAAGTGTCTCTTGAGCTTGTTTTTACACCACGCTTCTTTCAGGTCATGCCTTTTCTGCAGCAAACTGGCCAGGTGAGAGTCCATTGTCTGGATGGATTCATCAGTCTCGACTTCTTTAGTGGCCTCATTCGCTGCCATTTTCAATTCACTTAAGAGAGCTTCATATGATAGTTCTGTATTGCCCTTCTGCTCCCGTATTTTACGGAACTGGTCCCAGTCTGTGATTTTGAATTTTCTTGGCGCTTTCGCCTCGTTCTCAACGGTAATTTCTAGGATGCAGTGGTCGCTACCTAGGTCTTCGGCGAGGTTATCCCAGGTAGCTCTGACGTTCTTGGTGAAGGTTACATCTGGCATTGTGTCCCGCTGTACCGAATTACCTCTTCTTGAAGGGAGGGCAAGGTTGTTTATCAGCTGCAAGTCCAGCGCATTCGCGCTTTCTGCTAACTTGGTGCCCTTGCCTTCGCTTTTCAAGTATCCCCATTCGGTACTCCTGGCGTTAAAATCGCCCGCTACTATGAGCGGATTGTCACCCGCCATTTTTACCGCCGAGGTAAGCAGTCTGTTGAAATCTCTTTTCTTATCTGATGGAGAACTGTAAACATTGAGCACGAAGATGCTTCTTTTAACAGCCCTGTGGGGTAATATTTCCACCAGGACCGTTTCCAGGCCTTTTTTGTATACGGGGGCGTCCCTTTCGGTGAACATTATGTCCTTCCGGATGAAGGTAGCCACTCCTCGCGTCTTGTTCTGCTCGGAGTGCAGGGTCGGCCTGGCTACCCTGTACCCCTGTATGCAAATGCTTGCAGCAGTTTTGCTTTCTCCACATTCCTGTAGCAATATTATATGCGGCTTTTTTTTTACAGGCTAGCAATAGTTGTGTTAGTGCTGCTTTGCGTTTCTGAAGTGAGTTACTGTTCCACTGCCAGATCTTAATCTCGTTACGGTGAGCAGCCATTTTGGCTTGGTAGCTTGTGTTCGTCGCGGCTCGTTATTTCCGCGAGATTGCGTGCTTTGACTGGTCGGACTTTAGCTCTAGAAGGTATGCTCGGCACGCTTGCCGTAACCGCTGGTTTGTCCGCGCTTAGGTTCTGAGGAGCACCTGCCCCAGGTCGGTTGGCTGCCATCTTCTCCAGGCTCACGAGCCTCTGGTCAGCTTTGTCAGTTTAAGTCTTAAAGGTTTCCATAAACTTGGCAAGCGTGTTCGCCAACGTATCGATTTTGTCGTTGAGCTTAGTTGTCACGCACTCGACATTTGTCAGTAGGGCTTCTTTTTCTATCTGATATTATATTTCAATGGCTGCCTGGACATATCGGTATTACCGGAAATCAATTAGCCGATGATGCAGCCTGCTCAGCCTATGAAGGAACCCGTGTAGTCCCGATTCCTCTATCAAGGAATGATGCAGCAAGACAACTTTACCTGCTGGCTCGAGATCTCACACACACGTTCTGGTCGTCTACCAGCTTCCAAAGGTGTCAATTTTATGAACTGGATCCTTCGCTCAAGCTAAAGCTACCATCACAACTTTCCCGCTTCGAGGCGACACTGTTATGCCGCCTTTGGTTGGGTGTTGCATTTACAAAAGTGTACTTTTTTCGCATTGGTATGGCAGACACTCCTACATGCGACTACTGCGGAGCTGAAGAGACCATCGAACACGTCCTGTGCAGCTGTGCTTGCTCCGACACACAGCGATGCCAGCTCCGGATGGTTTTGAATCAACTTGACCCCGCACCATTTTGTGTGCGGAAGATACTAGGACCTTGGGCATCTGCCTCAGTTACGCAGAAAGCAACTAAAGCACTGCTGATTTACCTAAAGTCAACAGACCTGAGCGACCGCCTGTAGGCTATGTGTGCTCCCCCAGTGTGCTCGTGATTGTGTGTACCTTCTCATCTCTCTGCAACCACTTTTCTCTCCCTTATCCCTTACCAGTGCAGGGTAGCAAACCGGATGTGCGTCTGGTTAACCTCCCTTCCTTTTCTTGCATCTTTATATCTCTCTCTCTTTTATTTTTCTATCGAGACCATCTCGATCTCCTCCGTCGTGTCGCTGTCGCTGTCTACGGCTTTGCGTTTGTGTGTGTTGTGGATCGTTTGTTGTGAGCGTGTTGTCGACGGTGCCGGTGAGCTCAACAGTATAATTCCATGGCAACTCTCTATTCTAGCTATTGAGGCCCGGGGCTCTTCAAGCTCCTTCTTGAGGGCCCTGTTTTCTTGTTCAAGCGCTACAATACGAGAATCGGGAGCATGCTCTGGCTGTGCCTTACCTTTGGGCTGGCTACTTGTGCTTCGTGATTCACCTGCAACCCTGCTGGCCCAGGAGCCATTGTTCGGCTGCTGCTGCTGCTGCGTGGCTGTTGGTCTCGTTCTCGATCGGGATCTGGAGCACTCCCGAGATGACAGGCGGTTGTCGGATCCCGACAAGGTCGAGGGGCGCCCTCCGGAACGAGAGCGGCCTCTGGATCGAAAACGCCTTCTGGATCGGGAACGCCCTCTGGATCGGGATCTCCCCCTGGATGGAGAGCGGTGATGGACGCTCGAGGCGTTCTCCCGTCTCGGCACCTGGTTGTGGCAGGGTTCCTTAAACGTGAGAGATGTTGGTGCGTCTTGACGTTGTTATGCTTGCCACTCTTGCTTTCTGCGTCTTCTTCTCCTTCTCACTATGTAAGGAATGTGGAAGCTTCTTTTGCATTCGCGATCTCCGGTGGGGTGATTGCCATCGCAAAGCTTGCATTTCGGCTCGCAGTGATGCACGCCGTCTTTTTGTAGCGTTTCACCGCAGTTGTGACATTTCTTGCTCGTTGCGTTTGTGTGCCGGCAAACATCGGCGCGATGGCCGACTCCTCCGCACGTTCTGCAAACATCGACTTGTCGCTTGTAGA
Source organism: Rhipicephalus microplus (assembly GCF_043290135.1). Lineage (NCBI taxonomy): Eukaryota > Metazoa > Arthropoda > Arachnida > Ixodida > Ixodidae > Rhipicephalus > Rhipicephalus microplus. The sequence goes on from NC_134701.1 coordinate 196,221,573, forward strand.
GCGAGCAGGGAACCATGGCGGTTCCGCATATCACTGTGCTCGGAACGCGCAACCCGTCAAAGAGGATTGCGACGACTTTGGTCTTTTTAATGCGTCTTGCCTCGATGGCAGTGGGATTTCGGTCATGCACAATCAGGCGTTTGAGCGTTGCGTCGTCAAAGGAGAGGTCAACGTTCTTGATTACATCCTTGCATGTATTATCGGGCGCGGCCACGTATGCGGCAACTTCGAACGAGCCTTGGTTTGTGTGCAGTTTCTGCACGTTCACGTATGATGTGGCATTATTTTGGTACGGCGTAGAAATAACAATGATGTTTTGCATATTGTTGGGGCAGATCGTGTCCTCCCGTGCTTGTTCGTCGGTGATCTGGGCGGCCATGATGACGGCTCTCGGCAGCAGAACGAGGTCGACTCGGGCTACGTCCAATCCACCTCTGGGTCTCATAATTACCCTGATCTGGTCTTTGGGTAGGTGGGGTAGCCTGGAAGCGGATACCACACGGTGTAGTGCCGATGGACTTTCTTTAAAGCCCCTGGGGTGCTTCGGCTGGTTCCTGTGCTCGACCGTCCCAGCGGCCAGCTCCTCGTTCGGCGGAGTCGTCTGTCTTCGGCGTCCCATGGCGGTGGCCCATCCTGGTCTGTCGAAGATCTCCGCGCTTACTTCCATTCCCTCCACGGTTACGGTGGAAGGAATTTTCAGTGCCTGGTTGTCGGCTGCGACGTACGGAGGTTGATCCAGTAGCTGCCGCGTCTGGCCGAGCCCTTGGCTACGTGTAACGGCCGTACTCCTCGCCAACCCTAGGTGTGGTTAGGGTTAGCGGGGACGCTCGCCGCGTCTCAACTTTAAAGTCCAAAAATATGTCTAAGAGTTCACTCACCGCCAAAAATGACGTCTCCACTGAAACAGCAGAGCTTGCTTGTTCGAATAAGCACAAAGCCAAGTGATCTTGGAGCAAAGCAACGACCGAAAACATTTAGAAAAGCGGGAGCCGACGTTTTCACGTCCGCGCTCCTCGACGCCACCTAGCGATCATCCGTATTCCACCACATCACCTGTGTCCACAAAACCCAGTGCGGCAGCGAGATCTGCGTTCGAACTGGATGGGCTCAGTTGCGGGCACTCAGTCACGATGTGTGCGATGGTCTCGTCAGCCCCACCAAACGCGCGACACACCCACGAGTTCACCGTCGTAGGCTTGCTTACAGACGAGAGTACGCAGGGCCCCTGCTCTCGCCTCAAACAACAGCACACTTCTGGCACTGTGCAGACGTTCTTCAGCACCTGAACCTGACGGCATTACCTATCGTGCCCTTTGTAATCTTGGAAACGAAGCTCGGAAGACACTCTTACGCCTATACAACGACTCTTGGCAGACTGGTACGGTTCCCCAGGCAAGGAAGTCAAGACGCCTAATTCCACTTCTAAAGGTTGGTAAATCTCCTTTGGATATTGCCTCATACCGTCCTATCGCACTTGCCAGTTGTGTGGGAAAAACGATCGAACGAATGATTCTAACACAAATGGAGTGGTATTTAGAGCACTACGAAATCTATCCAGTATCCATGACCGGATTCAGGCGTGGCCATTCCTCAATCGACAACGTTGTTCATCTGGTGACATATGTTCAACACCAGAAAGCCTGTAAGAGATTGTGTGTCGCCCTGTTTCTAGACGTTAAGGGGGCTTAAGACAATGTCACCCATGAAGCCATCCTTAGTGCTTTGGAAACAGTAGGTCTTGGTGGCAAGATATATATGTGGGTGTACAGCTACTTACAGCTGAGATCATTTTACGTCATGACAGCGAATGGCCCAACATCTGATTATTACAGCAGCCGAGTAGTTCCTCAGGGAGGAGTGCTAAGCCCTACACTTTTCAACCTAACTCTCATTGGTTTAGTCGAGCAGCTACCTAGCAATGTAGAAATTTCTGTCTATGCTGATGACATCTGCATTTGGACATCAGGTGTGACAAGGCCTCAGCTTCGCGCCCGCCTTCAGAAGGCTGCTACAACGACGTCATGCTACCTTCGTAAACAAGGCCTTGAGGTGTCCTGCGGAAAATGTGCAGTGGTAGCGTTCACGCGGAAACCAATGTCTGCTTACAGCATATCGATTAATGAAGAATATATATATCGTTCAGCAGAAGCCACAGGTTCTTGGGAGTCATAACAGATAGAAACCTGTCGTGGGCTCCACACGTGAACTGTGTGAAGAAGCGGCTGATCGCAACATGCCACATGTTCAAATTCCTTGCAGGAAAGAATTGGGGAGTGCCCATACCATCCATGCTACAACTGTACAGAGTACTGTTTATCGGATTCTTACGGTACAGCTTACCTGCAACATCTAACACCGGCAAGACCAACCTGCGCGCGCATTCAGGGCATTCAAGCCCAAGCACTTAAGATATGCCTTGGAATACCCCGCAGTGCTTCAACGGCTGAAACCATTGCCATTGCTCAAGATCACTCGATAAAGACGCATATTATTACCGAGACAATGCGCATGTACATCAGGCATTATGCCAGGACCCCTTCTCACCACCTGGCGAGCCTAGCTGCTGAAAGGCCCCGCACGACATACGGCGATATTGTCTACAAGCATCGCTCATCGTTTGCTGAGACATACGCACCTGCATCAACGCCACTGCTTCCTCCTTGGAGCTTGAGCCGGCCGCGAGTTCACTTAATGATTCCAGGAATGAGGAGAAAATCGCACTTACCGACACATGCCCTGAAACAACTGAGTCTATTCCTACTGGAACAAAAGTACAGTAACCACGTGCACATTTACACGGATGGCTCTACAACGCCATCTAGTTCAGGTGGAGCAGTGGTTATACCATCACAAGGGGTGAGTTAACTCGGTGTTTTAAGACTTCACATGTGACAACGTCAACGACGGCAGAACTCGAGGCTCTGCGCAATGCACTGGAACTCATCAATTCAGAAGAAAGACCAGGTAAATGGGCTGTGTTTTTTTACTCAAAACCAGCGTTACAGTGCCTGATATCAGTTCTCCGACGCAGATGCCACGACCAGTTGACCTACCACACCGTGAAACTTCACCACCTTTTAATACAAAAAGGCCACGACATCGTCTTTCAGTGGTTACCTGGGCATTGTTGTATAGGCGGCAATGATTCTGCAGATCATGCTGCTCACACGTCACATAAAGAAGCGAACAGCGTTCCGATTCCGCTTTCAAGAGCGGGTGCGGCGAGGCAGATTCGTCAACTGGCCCGCAGTCTCACACTGACTGAGTGGAACACACCAAGCATACGACGTACACGACTGCACGAGCTCGACCCTTCACTACAACTCCGGCCTCTACCTGGCCTACATCGACGTGAAGCTTCGCTTCTCTATCACCTTTGGCTGGGAGTTGCTTTCACGAAAGCTTATACCACGTTAATCCGAATTACTGACAGTGCGGCGTGCGATGTTTGCGGCACCGACGAAAATATCGAACACCTGCTGTGTCATTGTCCTCGATTTGCCTCAGATAGACAAGTACTTGCCAACGCAATGCGGCGACTGGATGATCGGCCTCTTTCTGTGCAGGTGCTATTACAGCAACGCCCACATGCCTCTACAGCCCACAAGGCAGTGAAAGCCCTGCTGTGTTTCCTGAGAAAGACAGGCTTATGTGAACGCCTCTGACATGCGGTAGAGTTCTACACGCTGCAGTGAAATTACTGTCAGTCTCTCCCCCACCTTTTTTTATTTTCCCTCTCTTCCCGCTTTCTCGTCTTTCTTGTCCCCTTCCCTAATCCTCCAGGGTAGGGCAGCCAACAGGATGTCTTTCTGGTTAACCTTCTCCCTTTTGTTGCTTCCTCCTCCCCTGTGTCGCTACAACCCAAAACTCGCCACATGAAGACGGTGAGTGAAGAATTTATATCCCCAATTTCTAAAAAAAGGAAAGAAACAAGATCGATTGCCTTTGCGCTTTCTTCGTCAAAGCCTGGCAAATGAAGAGATGTCCAATGCAGCAACTAAGTAATTCATCAGGATGAGCTTTGGAAAAATGGCACCAACCAGATTAAACAGTAACGAGTAACGTGACACCATAACTTATCGAAAATTTATAACGTATGTGCGTTACCAGTTACAGTTCTAACATTGTGACTAGTACGTTACTGAATTACCGAAAAAGGTAACACACTATCGATAGCAGTGTTTAACCAAGTGAAAAGGGTAACATTCGACAGCAAGCGATGGCAACTGCTTTGTTTATATTATCCTCAAGTTGGGCATGGTAGCCTCAGTGTATTCTTTCAAAAATTCACATTCATTCTGTATTCATTCTTTCCATTTGAATTTTTAGCAAGTTTCTTTTTTGTGAAAAAAAATCGCGAATCAATCACTAGTTGCACCCCCCCTTCTGCCGTGAAAATAAATTTATACGCCCTGAAGCAAGCGAAAAAAAGTGGAAAGCTAGAAGAAGCGAAGCTCTATAAGGCCGCTTCCTCGAACGCGACGGTTTCTCCAGAGAGTCCCAAAGTAGCGGAATATGACCTGTTGCCATTCGACAGTGATGAACGAGGCCTTGCTGGTTTTTCTAGGATTGGATCAATATGACGCTCGAACGGCCTCTTGCCGTGCAACGACCGTCCTTATATCTCAGTGACAAACGAGTCGCGCCTTCAAATTGCCATTTGTGTGGGCCTTCCTTCCACAAGCATAAAAAACTTCAACGCCTCGCAATAACTTATCTTGATCGATTAGGGATGAGGGATGAAAGATAAGGTACCAGTGCATCAAGAGAAAACTACCGTCTGCAAAGATCAGCTGGAGGAGCCCCCACAAGCGATGAACTCGTGGTTATAGTTCAAAAATAGAATTATTGCATTTAGGCGGGAAAACCACGAAGCCTTCCAGATCGCAGAGTCGTTGGAAAGTCAGTACAGAAATTCGGAACGTCTGCTTTTCGACGTGATGCAACCCGCCGCAGCACTCTGATGGTTTCGGTGCTAAGCTGCTGACCCCCCTGTCACGAATTCAAATCGCAGTCCTGTAGTCCGCATTTTGACGGAGGCGACAAGCTAGACGTGAATTGTGCTTGGATTCAGGTGTACGTTACGAAGTCCAGGTGGCCTTTTAGATGTGGTCGTTAAAGAAGCCCAGGAGTCTTCTGCAACAGCATCTCTCGTAATGATACCGTAGTTATGGGATGCGAATTCTCACCAATGGTTATCATCACTGAACATGACGCGTTTAACCACTGTTATTGCAACGAAAACGTTGTACAGTGAGTCACCAAATGCGTGAAAGCAAACTAAATTAGGAACCACAGCACGCATGCGTAACCTCGCCTGCAAGCTGAAGGACTGTACTGTACTCCACTAAACCAATTTCATGGGAGTAGGGTCAGCGCCATGTGGGCTAACTCTGGCTTATAATTCTACATACGCCGTATGACTGCAACAAGTTGCATGGTTAAACGACGACAGAGCGGGTGTTGTTCGCGTCTCAATCATGTACAAACCAACATAAAAAGCAGGACTTCTGTAGTACATATGATCTGTGGCCGGCGATTCCTGAAGCAGTCCAATCGACGCTACTACACTGATGTAAGACAAACATCTTCCTCTGTGAATTCGAAAATTGCAAAAAGCCCCTATATGAACTGCGAAGTCCCTGTATGACTAGAGGCTTCGCAGTTCTGGTACTTCAGCTAGACAAATATTTCAATTTTGTAACCGTAGAGCTCTCTGAAAATACGTTTCACCTTCTCCAATATATGAAAAAAAAACTTTTTTTCACCTTCCTTTAATTTATTTCTATAATGTGCCTCCTGTCTACATAATTTCTTCACTATAGTATAAACCATAAAAGGACGGCTTACATGGGATAGGATATATCATTATCGAAAATTATCATATGGCGCATTTGTCTCGTATCTAATAATCTCGTATGAACACATATGAATCATTTGTGGTCTCTAATGATTATACGAAATTATTAGATATACGCCTCCGGCGTACTCCAAGCACCATGTGAGCCACGTCAAAAACAAGTGCAGTGTAATACTGTGCCATTTACTGCAAGTATTCTTCACATTCTAATTACTCAATATAATACGAAAATAACACTCCTAGCTCCATAGAAGAGGGCAAGAAAACGAGCAAACACTCAATGTGCCGCCTGTTTAACGATTCGACATTTCAAGTACCTCTTTACACTCCATACCCTTCTCAGCGAATCTTGGCACCCTAACTGTCAATCCGGCCATAAATACCTCACTCAGATAAATACACAGCACAGATTGGGTTGTGGCTGTTGAAAATAATTGATTGACATGTGGGGTTTACCGTCCCAAGGCTGTTGAAAGTAAGATTCCTCGTAAAGAACTGTGCTTACCGACCATGCACTCCAGGGTCGAGGCACATCAATATATGCGCCTATATTCACACGACACGAGCAGCTCAGAATCGACCGATCGTTATTTTTGTTCTGGGCACGCCGGCACACACTGCTGAGTTTTTATTGAGTAACTCCGAGTGATTTATTTTTTCGATCTACTCATGCACGGCTTTACTTTCATTCTCATCCTCGCACACACGGTGACTTACTCAACCATGCAAGAGCAGCGCAACGCTGCCTTAGGCGAACAAATAGAAATCACGCTTCGGAACGCGTGAGGGCTCAGCGAGAAGACGTAAACCGAAATTACGGTGGACAGAAAGCGAGCACCATAAAGTGCACCATGCACTCCACGGCGATCCTTTTTACGCAGCGTCGAGGATTGCCCGTCTCTCGCCTTTCTCACCCCATATCTCTTTACTTTTTCTCCTACTGTAAAACTGACCTCCAGTTCTTCTGACACGTGTTCGGATGAGACCAGTGCCGCCTACCCAGCATTTGTGAAGGGAACTTCACGCTCCCGTATATTCAGGTTTGCTGCAAGGCAAATCCCCATGGCGAGCTTCCTCTCTTTTTCGACCGTTAGTGGATGGACCGCAACTCAACCTTCTATCAAGCACTGTTGTCTAAACAATCTATTAAGCGAATTCGGTCGCAGGGCTTATCATATGAAAACTGCGAATTTCAAGGACAAGATACATGGCTTGTATGAAGACGGTATTCAACTGAGCCTACTGAATCATAAATGTGGCCTTTGATTCACGGCCAAATGAAGTGCGCACTCAAGTCGTAAACTTGCCTCGTGCAAAAGGACTCTGAGCCAACCTTGCTCTACTGAAGCGTGTCATAATGCAGGCTGGCCGCAGTGCTCGAATATGAGCGCTGCCTTTGTCATTAGCCTGCAGTTCAGGGCCACGTCTCTGCTTTCAACATTGACAAAGTACATTCGGAGGAGCGCCAGAAAGCCGTAAACCTGCAGTTTGATGGAGACTTCATACTCCAAACAGCTCTCGTTAGGCAACGGTGCCGCAGTCTAATAGCAGATTAATTGATAAGGACAGTTAATGTGCCTCAAGCCGCACAATCATTTGACATATAACACACTGAAAATATAAAAATAAATAAATAAAATATTGAAACTCCGACACGTTTCCGCGTCATATATATATATTGCGAGAAGTATACGCGCTCTGCTAGAGAAATACATTACTGTTACGTCGAGGAACGGTGCACCGAGGTGGTCGAGCTTAGTTTACTGAGGTATGTGTTCCCAATACGGTCTCTCCTTGCGCGTACCTCTATGCCATGTGAACGACATGATTCGACAAACCTCCAGCGTCGGAAAAACACGCCACGTGCCTAAAAGATATGGTGCACGGAAGCCTTCACGCTGTGGAAATTGTATTAAGCCATGAAAAGTGCTTTGTCCCATGTGATACGTTCTTACATTCCTTGAATCGACCTCATGCGCCTCTGGCGCTGGGGCTACAACATAACACTTTGGCCTTATAGGGACGGGTAGTTAAAACCAAGTCACTGAGACCTTTTTTACAGGTGCTTGTTTACTTAAAGATAACACCTCAACGCCGCCCCCTCTTTTTCTTCGTAGCCACATATTCCTTACGAATGTCGGTCAGCAATGCAAACGTCGCCCACGTCAGAACGACTCAACGGTGAAATGTATTCTATAGCTGGTGGTCCTGCTGCCAACACCATGGGCGCAATATTATACCCACTCATACACTGACTAAAAGCGTATAGAGTATAGTGCTCGTGTGTTGTGTGATTAGAAAAAGTGGGTGTAACGATTTAGAGCACTAGGCACTCTATTATGGGAGAGTCGTGTTTTGAAAGTCGTTTAGTAGCGAAAAAAGGCTACTATTCTAACAATTTCTGAACAACAAATGAGTGTTTCGTAGTAACTGAGGGAAGAAAGGGCCATTGCGAACCTACATCACTGAATTCTATGTATAACGCAAACGGTGGTGTGGCATGCGTTAAGAAAACCTCAATATTTGTCCCATCGCGGCGTCACTCTAATCTTCATCAGCAGTACTAAAGTGGTCAGAATATTGAGTTTTGCATCCAGAAATGACACATTCATGAAGAAAAAATTCTCTAGCTATCCTTTGCGTCATGCTGTTGGTCCACTGAGCATGTTTGTATGTCAACGAAGTGATGGTTTCTTTAGTATGGATATTACCGAAGAGAAGCTACCTCAATTATACCTAGATTGCCGTGTGTCCGTCATGCTGTACATCACGCATCTTTGGCGTTCTAGCTCACGGGTGCAAGCCCACGAATATCACGACCCCTTACGCAGAAGAGAGAAGCATCACTGCTTCTCTCTGCACCATTGGACTGGCGTCAGAGCAGATTAGGCAGCCTCGCGGGCACACTCGCTAACGCTGTCCTGTTATTGCTGCAGGCCACGCTAAAAAAACTCAGCTGTATGCATGTCATGGTTCGTGGTCTTTGGTAGCGGTATGCTACTGCGGCTGCGCAAGTAGACGACTGACATTACCACTTCAACCCATGGCAAGATCAGCGTCCTACCAGGGCTAGCCAGGCGGGTGTTTTCGGAGCCTTCATAAAAGGGAACGGCACCGTTAGACTGGCATCAGAGCAGATCCGGCAGCCACGCAGGCACGCCCGCGTTAACGCTGTCCTGTTTATGCTGCAGGTAGGATTGGATTGGATAAACTCTTATTTGGTCCTCCTAAACACAGATCACTGTGTTGCAGGCAGCTTCCACGTGGGGACTGAGATGCTGAGCTCCTCAACCGCATCTGCTGCAGATAGGCATTCTGTGTCATTACATATATGCATAAGCTAAACCTTTGACTGGTATAAATGTTGGTCTGCTCTAGCTTCATCTGATCTTTTGAGTGCTTTTTTGAGGTTCCCATTTTAACATTATGCTGTGAATTTACCATAGCTGAAAAGAGTGACGTGGAGGACACTGGTGCTGATGCATTAGGGACCTTCATGCAGGCTTTGTGTGATAAAACCCCTAACAGCATAAAGAAAGAGGGTATGAGGGTTATTGGGAATGACCACAAAATTTACTAGTGCAATGAACGATGCCAGTTACAAGTGTTATTGAAAATGACCACAAAATTTACCTGTGCAATGAACGATGTTACGTCAGCAATGAAGAAACTTGATTCCTCGAACAATGGTATAAAAGCTGAGCTGACTTCAGTTAAGATGTAACAAGAGTTTTGAAGAATTCAAGGAAGACCTTGAATTGCTTCGGCAAAAACTTTCAGACGTAAAGAAAAAAATAAGTTCCTGAAAACAAATAAAAAACTGAGCAGTGAAATACAGAAAATTAGAAAATTGCTAGCGGAAGTAAAGCAGCACGGAAGAAGGAATTATGTTGAAGTGAAAGGTGTCCTTCTTGCGGAAAACGAAAGTGTACTCGACACAATTGGAAAGCTTGCCAAATGATTGGGCATCGAACACTCTTACAAAGAAATTGATTCTGCACATCGCGTTCCCACAAAAAGTGGCTCACCCCCGAATATTGTCCCTTGATTCGTGCCTCGAACTTCTAAAGAAAACTTTTTGAAAGCAGCCAAAAGGCAACGCCTAAACACTTCAATGCTCTTTTGAAAATAACACGCCGGTGTATGTCAATGAACATTTGTGTGCAGAAAACAAAGTTTTGCTTGGTAAAGCCATAAACATAAAACGAGAGAAGAACTGGAAGTTCACAGAAAGCTTTAGCGAGTGTCGGGCTGCTGTGTCATGTATACATTGAACCAGTATATATCATGAAGTCGAGGTGGATAAAGGTGAGAAGTAGACAAGAAGCGCAAGCCGTAAGAAAGTGTGCGTGTGCCACCTCTCGTTTAGTCCTTGGAATATCCGCTGGATTGCGGTGCTTATATGTGCGGAATATATGATGAAAAGATGTGAGATGGTACTTCTTGGAGTGTTGACTAGATGGATGAACGGACACACAGACAGATGCATGGACAGAAGCACGGATGGCTGCACGGACGTATGGACGCATAGACGGACGCAGGGGCGCATGCATGGACGGACGCAGGGACGGACGCATGAATAGACGCATGCATGGACGGGTGGATGGACGCACGGATGGTCACACAGGCGGTGCATGGACGGACAGAAACAAGAACGAATGGACGGACGGATGCTTCGCCCCACTCTCCATAACTCACCCCGTGAATATGCTGCCATTTTTTTTAAACTTGAAAGCATTTTGATTACTCTGGCAAGGTACGGGGGTACTCGGATTATTATCCTAGAGGATATAAACATTGATGCCTATAGTGCTAGTTACAAAGACTACGCTTACCTAATACAATGATATAATTTCCACAATCTAATCACTGCGCCTACTTGAGTGACAAGTACAACATAAATCACGTGCAATCATGTTCTCACAAACATTCTTAATAACATAAAGGCTGGTGTTCTTAATGAGCCTGTCACTTACCACATGTCAAATTTTGTCAATCTGGAAAGAGGGGTATATTGGGTCATCAGAGAAACAATATTTTTTATAAAACTGATTACTCAAAGGTTCGTACTTTCTTAGGCTCTTCTGCATGGCACGATGTTTATCATGATGACGATGACCAGGAATTTACTAATCTAATTATTGTGATAACAGAATGTAATCATATATCAAGAATAGTAATTCGTAGACGCTCATATGATACACCAATCTGTCTATGAACGACCCAAGCTTTATTAGAGGCGCTCATGTAGAAAGAGCACTGGCATCAAAAGTGGAAATGCGATAAGCATTATGCACATTTAGTACATGAATATAAAACTGCTTGTAACAAATCGGTATTTGTGTCGCGTAAATGTAAAAAAAAGAAGACTATTCTTCGAAGCTTATTGATTAGGCTTCTGAAAACTCGCTGGAATAATGGCAAAGGATACATTTAGCAATCGGGTATGCTCGGGCTGAAAAAACGCTACCTGTCAATGTCACTGAGGGGACAGTGAACGGCTTTAATATTTATTTTACAAATGTTGGTCCTTCGTTGGCCAGTATGCTGCCTATCCCTAACAAGACGTTGTATGAACCAATTTCTTTACCAAATAGCTTAGTAATAAAGAACATGGAGATGAATGAAAGGATGCATGGACGCATGGACGCATGGATTCATATGCGATGAATGAAATTTTGCTTATTGGGAGTAAACTTGTAATTCGCAGGGCGACCGGGTCTTGACGAGATTCTAGTGTGCGTTATATAAGAGTACTTTGATTGAATTGTAGACGAATTATGCAACCTGTTAAACCACTCATTACATACCGGTCGATATCCATCAGTACTCAGGATTACCAATGTCCCCCCTGTTTTAAAAGAGAGAGATAGGTCTGATCATTCTTGCAACCGCCCGATATCTGTGTGTTCTTAACAATATCTTCAAAATAAATAAATCGAAACGTATGCTTTCCTTTTTGAGCAAATATCAAGTAATATGTCCACACTAACATGACTCTCGGCCAACACGCTCTACAAGTACAGCAGTGCTCACACTAAGTCAAGTTTTAAATACAGCCCAGCAAGATAAGTTCGCCGCAGTAGTTTTTCTAGACCTCAGAAAAGCGTTCGACACAGTAGATTATGACATTTTACTTAACAAATTACGCAAATACGGGTTTCACAACATTATGCGGAAATTTTTTCCGGAATAACCTTCAATATCAGCAATAGTTGGTAATTATCAATGGCATTGCTTCTTCCCTCCAGACTATACAAACAGGAGTGCCACAAGGTTCCGCAATAGGTCCGTTACTAAACTTGCTCGACATAAATTACTTGCCTCTAGTTCTAACAAATGCCGAGATGATTATGCATGCTGATGATACTGCTCAAATTATTACCGGCAAAAATCTGTTTCACATAGAAAAACAAGTGAATACCGAACTAGCTAAGCTGACCGGTTGGTTTGTAGCTAATAGGCTTACCCTCAACTCCAAAAAAAAAAAAAAAACTAATCTATGTTGATTCCTTCCCGTAAAAATTCAACTTCACATGATATACAACTCTACATAAATAATTGCTGCCTATAGTGTACTGATTCTTTTACTTACCTTGGTGTTGTTCTAGACAGCTGTATCAATTGGCAAGTTCGACTAGACGCGGTCTGCTCAAAACTCGCATCAAGTTGTTACGCTCTTTTGCAAGCTCGCGAATATTTTGATATTACAATTTTGCGCATTATGTACTTTGCTTTAGTTAATAGGAACTTTCTGTATTGCGTGGAGCCTTGGAGTTCAACATATGACTTTTATCTCGAGCCAGTATGATGGCTGCAAAACGGGCAATACGCATGCTCACATTTTCACGTTACTACGAGCACAGCAAACCACTGTTCCCTGAATTGAAGATGCTACCATACAGTTCACTTTGTGCGGGAAATAAAATTAGCCACATATATTAACACTAGCGTAAGAAACAATGAATCATTTCCTATTTCATTACATTGATTGATTGATTGATTGATATGTGGATTTTAACGTCCTAAAACCACCATATGATTATGAGAGACGCCATAGTGGAGGGCTCTGGAGATTTCGACCACTTGGGGTTCTTTAACGTGCACCCAAATCTGAGCACACGGGCCTACAACATTTCCGCCTCCATCTAAAATGCAGCCGCCGCAGCCGGGATGTGATCCCGAGACCTGCGGGTCAGCAGCCGAGTACCTTAGCCAGTAGACCACCGCGGCGGGGCCCTATTTTATTAGACTGTATACCCCAACGCCTAATAAGGAACCAAACTTTTAACAATTTCAGTATAGCTCCCCCCCCCCCCCCGCCAAAAAAAAAACGCCTATAGCAAACGATTACTACAATACACGGGAGTGAAAGGTTGGAATGGCATACCAAATTATATAAAGAAAACCCAGACGTTGTCCTGTTCAAAGGAAAAATACTACTTTGAAGTTGTTTTTTTTTCTCTGCTTAAGTTCGCTGATACTTCAAAATTTATTTTATTACTATGTATACATATGTTGCTCTTTATGTATTTCCTTTGCAAGCTATAGCAATATTTTTGTTCTTTCAATTAAGTTATATATGGTAACTATTACTGTTACTTAGAACTACACGATTCCTTCTGTAGTTCTGTACGCCTATAATTGACCACATTTTGTGTTAACCAGGTATTATGTTTTTCATTAGTTTTTTTTTGTTTTTTGTCTGCTGTATCAAATTTGAGTGACTGTTGTTTCAGATAACCATTATTTCTTGTATGGCAATATCAAATTTGAATTGTTTACTTCTGCCTATAATAGTTAGAAATATTGCAGTTTCTGTTATGTACGCTTTTCATTGGACACGTATACAAGCCTTTGGCTAAGAGACCCTACAGTTTGTGCATATTAAATGCGAAACATTTCTTACCGAACTTCGGTGACTTTGAGCGTATATCTATCTATCTATCTATCTATCTATCTATCTATCTATTAATCTATCAATCTATCAATCTATCAATCTATCTACCTATCTATCTATATATCTATCTATCTATCTATCTATCTATCTATCTGTCTGTCTGTCTGTCTGTCTGTCTGTCTGTCTGTCTGTCTGTCTGTCTGTCTGTCTGTCTGTCTGTCTGTCTGTCTGTCTGTCTGTCTGTCTATCTATCTATCTATCTATCTATCTATCTATCTAGCCGCCTACGACATTTAGCTCTCCTGGCCGTTTCGGTAATTGTATTGATACTAAACTTGGTATGGCATAACATGACTGTATGAAGAACATATTTGACTAGTCGTAACATGAAAATCATGATATGGATGTCATGAATGCCACGATTTACATTTCATAGTTCTGCAGCTCTAGTGGTGGTTTTGTTGACATTGCATGCTGCAAAACTGGTATGGTATGACAAAATTGCATGGCGAACACAAGTGACAGACCCTAACATCAAAATCCGGACATGCATGTGATGTAACAACATGACTACATGCCAAGACCATGATGCACTCGCGGCTGTTTCGCTAGCGTCACATATAGCAAATTTGGCATTACAGGAGGTGAATGGATGGCACAGGTATGATAATGGTGCAAACATGATAAACATTAGATGCGTGTCATGTAACAACATGACTATATGCTACGCTCAGGATGCGCTCACGGCCATTTCGCTAGCTTCACATGTTCCAAACTATGGTATTCCGCGATGCAAACGGACGACTTAGGTTAATGACACATGCAAACATGATAATCACGACATCGGTTTCATGTAACAACATGACTACATGTTACACTCATGATGCGCTCGCGGCCGTTTCGCTGGCTTTACACATGCCAAATTTGGTATTACGTGAAGTCAATGGATGACGAACGTATGTGACTGGTGCAAACATGATAAACATGACACGTGTGTGATGTGAGAACATGATTACACGCCACACTGAGGATGCCAATACATGTCGACGTGTCACGCTGGCGTTGCGACGCCAGGCGCCGGTCCTGCAATATACTCACAAGCGCGCGCCGCGCTGCGTCGCTTTGACGCATGCGCGTTTCAGTGCATCCAGCGTGCCTCCGTCACGAAAAGAGGGAGACGCAGTGCTGTCTAAGTAACGCATCGGCGCGAAATGCAGAATGTCGCATGTCGCACCGTTTGCCGTCGGGCCGCGCCGATGGACGCTGGACGCGCCAGTCGCGCTTGGCGTCCGACTACAGAGTTCTCGCGTTTTGCTAACGTAGAGTCGCTTTGCCCAGCGTGCGCGCGCGTCAACGCTACATTGGAATATATTGCGCCCTTCATGATGCGCTCGCAGCCGTTTTCCTAGCTCTACATATACGAAATGTGGTGTTAAGTGACATCAATGGATGACGAAAGTATATGATTGGTGCAAACATAATAATCCACACGCACATGCTATGTAAGAACCAGAAATCATATTACGCTCAAAGCGTGCTCGTTGTTGTTTCGCTAGCTCCACATATACTAAAGTTGGTATCACGTGACGTGAGTAGATACCGAGGGTAAATGACACATACGGACATGATAATCATGACACGGAACTTATGTAGGACATCATTTGCCTCCACCTTGTAATGTTCTGCCTATTTCAAAAGGACATATCAACATTTCTCATTCGTGCTTTGCATAATATCAATTTCCAATGTACGTGGGATCTGCCAATTTTTTTCGTTTAAAATATGTGTGAAATAAAGCACATTTATTCATTCATTCTATGCCCTGATTTGCTTATTTTCGCCATTTCTATTTTTAGGTCTTTTTTGTATCATCAAAATTACGTCGTCTTAATCTACAGCTTCCTCAGCGAGGCTAACAACATCAATTCCCACTAAACACCAGTTCCTTCCCTCAACTTCAATTATCGGCGCTATAAGCAATTTCGTCATGGTAGCTCCAAAGGTATATTTCAGTAATATGACTACTGCTTCAGTTCCTGCTATAGAACTCCTGGTTCGTTTCAATATTATCCAAAGTACACTCGTCAGACAGCTAGCTCAAGAGAAAGGTAGAAAAGGTTTGTGAAAGATAGAGAGGTCAACCAGTCCAGGATAACCGGTTTGCTACCCGACACGTGGGAAAAGAAAGGAAGAGATTGAAAGAAGGACAGTTCATAGAGGAGAGACAGAAAAATAGCACATCCCACAGCATGACCACCTAATCAGTAATGGTCCATCAACCTGGCGCGAATACACTACATTTCTATCACTGCCACTTGTCCAGGTCTATTTTTTGCAAGAACCTCAGCAGTCCTTGTACAGCTACAATGTACTTTTTCAACAACATGCTAGAAGAGACTCAACAAACATTTGCCTGTTGTGAAGGCGCGCTACAAAGGTCGCCAGTGACTGTCTGTGCACAATATAGTCCGGACAGTCACACAGGATGTGGCTGGCGTCACCTCACAACTACACGCATTGCAGAGAGATCTGTTGGCCATTCCAATCTGAAAGGAATGCGATTTCATAAGTGCTACTCCTTACCAAATACTATAGAGCAGTGTGGTCGCTCCTCATTGGAGTCCGCTTGACACACAGTGATACATGAAGGAGCGCAGGCAATGGTAATGACTACTGAAGTGGGTCACACTGCTTGGTGGGCACCATAGAGACAGCATGATCTCCCGTGCAGGCCCTCGTATACTGCTGGCCACGCCTGACCTTGAGAGTGGTAGTGTATCCCCATGTATGCCGTCAAGAGCAGCCCGAGTGGCATTGTAGGTGTGGTCATTTCCTATTTCTCGACTTTTTCCCAGTGACTTGGAAGCCACCGAAACGTCGCGTGATGCCCTTTCTCATGGGATGTGTTACAAAGATGCAGAATTTAAAGTGCAAGCTGCTCGTATGGCTCGCAATGCAGTGCTGATAACACAGGCTGCCTCGGAGTTAGTGAAGATTGGCCACTGTTGAGGCGGTTCTTAATGGGCCAAACGAAGTGCAGCGAGTTTTGCAGCTAGTTGCGCAGCAGTCGACGCCATGGGGTAGTCAGTCCTAAAGCTGATGGTAATAAATCTTGATAGGACAACGACTGCACAAAACTGGAGGTTTGTGGAACCATCAGTACATATTGCTGTCGACCTTTACGGGTCTCTTCCCGTCACATCTACTGGCAAACGATTGATAGTGACCACTATAACCACCTGACACGCCACGCTGAGACAACTTCTGTGTCAACTGCCTCAGCTTCAGAAGTTGCCGGTTTCGTTCTTCACGCATCATTCTACGCCATAGGGCTCCTCGTATATTGCTGACGGGTGTTTGAAGCTTGCTTCTGCTACAAGTGATAAATGATGTATTGCGTGCCTCTCCAACAACGCACAAGACATCTTCAAGCTACCGCCCTCAGACCAACGGTCTCACCGAGAAATGTAAGCGTACTCTTACTGATAAGATAGCCGTCTACATCAACCCAAACCACAAAAACTGCGTTACCCTTCTCCCATTCATCACCTTCGCTTACAACACTGCCATTCAGTGCACCACCACATAATCCCTGTTCTAACTCGTTTATGGGCGTTACCATACTTTATTCCTCGACGTTTCCTTTTTCAACACCGACGACAACTTGTCCCTATGGTACAGCGAGAAAAACATTTCAAGAATAGCCGGGTTCCGTGATCGTGCTTGTATCAACATGGAAGTGAGGGCGCAAGATCGAAAAGTCGCTTATGACGCATTCCATCGCGTTTCATTCTTCCAACCTAGTGACGAAGTAGTCCTGTTCACACTAATTCGGACACTTAGTCTGTGTGACAAGTTTTAGGCTCATTTTATCGGGGATTCAATATTTATCGAGCAGACTTCGCCCGTTAATTATCGTGTGACAACCCTGCAGACCGACACGTACCCTAACCTGAGCTCCTTCACGCTATTTATCCTGACGTGTTCCCCAGTTACGCTTGCCCCGCATGTGGGGACGTAGCCACGCTGGCACATATGCTCTGGGAGTGCAAGGCGATGTTCACTTACCCCGACACTACGTCGGTCAGGTGGGAGGTGGCCCTACCCAGCTCCTTCCTGGTCGGCCAACCTTGGGCCCTCCAATTTTGAATTTTGCGTTTTTTTTGCCCTTCGACCCCTTGGAAGTGAACTTCTAGCGTAGATGCAACGAATGCGCTTTGTGAGTAGTAAAAAAAGGCCCTTTTTATCGTCACAGAATTTATATTACATGTTTAGGGTTGATAGCCCCTTTTATAAAGTGAGCCGCCTTCATTCTGAACACGCCCGGCCTTCCCAAATCGTGTGGCACCACTGTGCCCCCCTTCAACCATCAAAACGAAAACAGCGGCGTGTAAACATACTTCTGTTCTACCTCATGGCACCAAATCATTATTTGCACTTCAAAGGAAGAACTTATGAAATTTAATTTTTCCCCGTATGAGTACCCATTTTCGTACATTATGCGTTAACCTCGACTCTCAGAATCGATTTTTTTATTAGTGTAGAAAAGTCTAACGCAGTTTTCGCAGTTTCGGAAACACTATCGTCGTATGTTATAAAAGATAAAATTCGAAAATCTTCAAAGACACCGACTGACAGTGTTATTGAGTCACAAGAAAGTATAGAGAAGTCTGCACAAAGTTCGCTTTATTTGCCAATTGGATGATAACCTATTGACTTTGTTAAAAAAGCTAGACATGCTAGATCAAGCCCGTTCCGAATTCTTTGAATGCTCGCAACACTGCCTAGTCATCAACGTGTGACTGCGTTGCCAATACTAGGACTTAAGTTGAGTGTGAATAGGACATTTAAATTGTAATACTATTAGATACAATAATAGCGAAAGCTGGGCTAGTTGGTGGTTCATACTTGGGAAGTAAAAACAGCGCACAAATATAGACGAGGACAGAGGAAGAGACGACACCGCGCTGAACTCGCTACTAAGCTTTATTGGAAGATACACGCACATATATCAAGCATTCGACCCAATCACGTGGAAAACCAAAGGCGTAGATACAGTAGTTAAGGGGACTGGCACCTGCGCACAACTTGGAATGAAATGACTGCACGGATGAAGAGATTGTCTTTTATAGTGACTGACCCCAACCAACGCTGTTTTTTTTTTGCGTGAGAAGTGAATTTATATTTTCATTTCTTCATTAAAAATCACGAAAAGTAACCTGTGGCATTTCTGGTGGCGAAAACATGAACTACCCGGAACGCCCTGTCTCGTGACCATGCGTTAATTTACACGGTTAACAACTTGTACTGGAATATTGCTTCATTATAGCAAAACATAACATTCCATAAAAACATACGTATAAGCTTTCGTTCGTAATATGCTATAAAGTGGCGCTGCCTTCGCGTTACGTAATGATCTAATGCTCGTCAGAGCGCCTTGAGCGGCTTCAGCCTTCCGCGTACTCTTGCAACTGCGTACAGTTTATATCCATTCATTGGGTGCATCGACACGTTGTAGTTAGTTCGACAACAACCAGTGCCACTAGCGCCAGTATCTTTGCTACTATGATTGCCGCGCTGCTACTCGATGGGGCCGTACATATGCGCAGTGACTTTTTCGAAGACTTTGCTTGGCTCATGTGTCGTCGAAATAGTAACGACGAAAAGACAAACCATCCACGGCACAGGCGCAACAACATGTGCGCATGCACACGCAGCGAGATACAAATGCAGAGAAGCAGTAGATCGCCATCTGGTCTCATTGTAACGGCTTCTTATATAAAAAAACAGTTGTAAAGCGTAAAATAAATATTGTTAAGCACAGTTACAGGAACTCGGGTGAAACAAGAACAACTACAGCATGCATAAATCACCAGAAAAGCTACCGGCATCACTATCAATTCAGATCGTTGCTAGATGAAAGGGTAGACTCGTGTTCAGAGCCTTTCGGATCGTAAAATACCACCTATAGAATGACTACGTAGTTTTGGTAGCTAGAAACACGGCAGCTAGAAACACTGCGAAGAGTAAGCTTTCTGTCGCGCCGGAAAACACTGGGTCAAGACAATTCAGTTGTTGGTCCCTTTAATATATAATCAACTACACATATTATTGTTGCATGTCATAAAAACAAAGTGAAATATTCGTGTACCAGAAGTTATTTTTGGACATTATTACACAACACTGGACTGCTTCTTTTTCACTGGTCATCATCTTATTAATAGGTTATGTTTTGAAACACACCAACACATATTAATACAGCTGATGCTGAGGTGGCATTTAGCCGAGTGAGCGAGTAAAACAACTTTATTGACGATCCGGCATCAAATACGGAAGGCGTAGGCGAACTAAAGCGAGACAGTAGCGGGTGGGCGAAAGCGGCACCCTCGCTGATTCGGCAATAAGCCAAAAACTTTATGAAGCAACGCTGCTTTGAACGTGATACAAATACATTTAAATAAACACTGATCAGCTCAGAAGAAATATAAGCCGCGCTCAACTGTCCGGCCAAACACTGGCCACTTCAAGGACTCAAAACTTTCCTTTCCTAGTGTCATTCAAAGAAGCTTCAGCAGCAGAAACCACAAGTCATAGCAGAGACTGAAAACTTATTGAACTCTGTAATTTGATTTTAAGGAAGTTGATTATAACTTGATACTAGAGTAGAACAAAGGAGAAATGGGACACCATCAAATATGGAAGACATTACCACGTGCGTAGAAAAGGATGTCATTTGTGTTGCACATTGTGGGTTTCGCATGTAAAATTTCGATGAGCAAAATCAATGCAAATTTTCACTTTTTCTTCTTTTGGTTGCCTAATTCTGTCCTTTAACTTACACACATCTAACGGCGATCACAGATATGTGGACACTTCAAGGGACCCTGCCACACGTTTTTAGCATGGTCAGAAAACACTACCGATCGGTAGTAGAGGCTCCCGACAACACGCGAGCCAAATATTATTGCACAGCACGCAGCCTGGAATCCACAATAAATTGTCAAAGTCAGCTAAAAATTGATTTCTCTTCTCTCGACAAATCACGTTATATACCCAACGACCCATCTCTAAGCCATTGGGTGATTTGAACATGGCGCGCTCGCTCATTAGAGAGATAGCCGCACGAGGCTGTACTTGTCCGGGCGTGCGCGCGCCATCACACTGAAAAGCCGCGCATTCAAAGAAAAAAAGCAAAAAACGTGCTCAAGGTTGCGAAGTGTGCGTGACGTTTTTCTGTGGCCCTGCCATCTCTTCCTGCTTAGCTTTCAGCGCTTTCGTCGGTACGAGAGAAGAGAGAATGCAATTGCAGCATGCGACAAACCTTGTAGCGTCACTCGCACTGGACGGATTCTTAAACTTTTTGCGGCGTTGAATTCGTGAGGCAATAAGCTTTTCCAGAGAGTTCAATCTATGGTTACTTGAAAAGTGTTTCAGGACCCCTTTCAGGTGCATCTTCGAAGTCTCTATCAGCTACGCTGCCGCCATGTCGTTCCGTATAAATACCAAGTAGATAAAAGATCCCCGCACATTATATGTGTGTTTAGAAAAAGTGGGTAAAGATTTAGAGTACTAGGTACTCTCATATGGGATGGTTTAAAGCCGTCCCGTTCTGCAATAAGAGGCATTCATTTGGGTACAGAAATATGCGTCTTAGAGATGCCAATGATCGTGGCTAAAATGGAGAGAAAACGTGCAGGCTGACTTTTATGCGTAAAAGACTTGAGCAAGGGTACCAGGGGAGGGCTGCTTGCTGTATTGGGAACTCTGTACATACATAAAAAAGCTGGACATGGTCACCCTATCTTGACAAGGTTCAGCATACGATTCATACTTTTTAGGTGCTCCACCCTCAACGCTCACATTGCACTGAAGCAATAGACAACACAAAGGTGTTGTTCACTGCACGAAATGCGTCTCCTTAAAGCTGTGCTTCGTTGAGTTACGCCAGCTCAGATGTTGAAGGAGTTGTGTGCCAGTGTAGTTTCGCGTAACATTCCAATTCATCGATATTAAACTCATTGCTTCAACGTTACAATGAAGCCGACTTTTTTTCCCAAAATGAAGGACAAAGATATTACAATATTTCTCATTTTGGTTGAGAGATTACAACGCCCGCTGACGCAGGATAAATATTGAAAAAGTTACGCGAAGAGAAACTCATTTTGATGCACTCTTTCGAACCACTCCAAGAAACTGCCTTGTTCTATATAGA
Source organism: Rhipicephalus microplus (assembly GCF_043290135.1). NCBI lineage: Eukaryota > Metazoa > Arthropoda > Arachnida > Ixodida > Ixodidae > Rhipicephalus > Rhipicephalus microplus. Next base: position 196,243,545 of record NC_134701.1, read on the forward strand.
AGTTTGCTGCCTCCACTGTTTATTTGATATCGGAATACTAACTTATTTTTCTTGTTTCACAACCCACCAGTAAGTTCGCGCCTCATGATGTGTTTCTTGTACTTCGCTAGAGCTGTACGTTTCTCTCGTTTTATTATCCACGACCGAGCGTTACGAGGCTAACGTACAGCACCAAGGATCCCTCACGCCAGGCATAAAAAAGAGACACATCATGTGAGACAAGCTAGGCTGCTAATGGAACGCTAATTGCTTGGCCGTAATGAAACTTTGGCCTCGGTGCAGTCAGCCGTGAGAATGATGATCGTGTTCAAGGTATCGGACCCATTTATCACTCCTGAAGAGGTGGTAAAGAATACGCCTGCCCCGGAGGCATGGAAAACTTTACAACAAGAAAAGACCCAACAAAGACCACCAGGGCACATCGCCGCAAGCAATGAATAAGAATTGTCGCGCCGTGCCACTCGAAGTCGTTTGCATGTGCCCTTATATTTGTGTTGTGATCAGGACAGCGTTGCTCCTTTGTATCGCAGTTCCTTGGCTCCCCGAGGTGGTTTAGTGTGTGATTCAAGGGCGCAATCAGTAATGTGGCTTTCTGTGCTTCGGTGGGCTCTTTCCCATCGAAAAACTGTGATAATGAACCGGCGTTAAATGAGGATACCACGAGACACTAAATCTGTAAAAAGAAGATTGCAAAAAAAACTAAACAAGTAGTAGAAACAACTTTTTGATAGAAACAACTAATTTAACAAGCCTGGCTTGCAAAAGTATGCTGAAGTGACTGCGTTAATTCCTATGCTTCGACTAAATATTACGCATAAAATTTTAACACCACCATCGCCATCGCTAATAATACTGCAACTAAGAACCATATTCATAGACTTGAATCAATTCAGACAGTGCCGAGTACTGAGATGAGCGATGAATATAAATATTTTCTCAAAAGAAGATCGGCAGATCTGACGTACCTGAGAATTGACGTTATGCGAAGCATGTGGAAGGAAGGTGGCCATGTTGTAATTTTTTTATTGAGCAACACGTCATGAAATGACGCTAAATATGTGTGCAAATGTTGCACGCACAGACATATATTGAAGAGTTGCACATGTCTATATAACCACTTGTTCGCACTTGGGCAACGATGCCAACTGCAACACGCGTATTAGCAACACCAGTAGCTATTATGAAGCGCTGATGCTCGCGAGGATGCTGGCCCTGGACACTGCTACATATATGAACTTCAGCGCATGGCAACTAACCACAATCGACGTTAACCCGACGTGAAGGTTGTATCGAAGAAGTGCATATGTAATGTCTATGAAATTGGGTAGGCAGCGCTGCAGCCACTATTGACGTTTCCCAAAGATTAGCGTCTATTTGAAATGTAGTTGTTAAACTTGCCGTATAGCTTTGTGGTAAAATGCTGCGCTGCCACATAGAATGCTTGGGTTCGATTCCAGCTGGGACCGTGATATTTATTCTTTGAATTTCTCGGGTCGACACTACCGATGTCCGGTATTTCTTAACGCTCTTGAGTTAAAATTGCCCATGTGTGTTCTCGACGTTCCTGGGTAGATACCAAGTGTAAATATGCGATGGCGCATACCCACATACCCGCGGCACATACCCGCCCGTGGGTATGTGCCAGTGTCTGGCGGGAAGTGTTTGACGACGTACGCGACGGGATTATTACATATGCATGTCTTGACCAGCGCGTCATATTCTTCGAACCATCTTATCTCGTGCTAATTTTGGTTCACGCCAAGGTGAGGGGATGGTCACGAAAGCTCCCAAACGTTAGCGGCAAGATAGATAGATAGATAGATAGATAGATAGATAGATAGATAGATAGATACGCTCAATGTCGCCCAAGTTCACTAAGAAATGCTTTGCATTCAATACATATGAGAATGGTTAAGGGCCATGATTCTAAGGCGAGTTGGTAATTTATGTTGTGGACGTTATACGACAGAAAGTATAACTATATGCGGCATGCACTGGTTTCATATTTGAATAGGTGTAACGATGGTTGGACAGACGGAAAATGGTACACGCGTGCAATAACTACCGACCCTAGAGTGCAACGTTTTACCAACAACACAAGCTGCCTCTCCTGTATAACTTGTTAGGTATGAAGGTATTGGATCTTTCGTGTAATCGAAACTTTCTCGTTAAAGCTTCATCAATCTCATTTATTTTCAGTAGCTTCATTCCTTTTCAATCGTTTTCCCTGTTCTTGCCGATCACTTATGCTCAAGTTCATGCCTTTTAACAAATATGCAAGTGGGTTATTCTCTATTTTTTAGCGCTTTTCTGCATAATTTAATTGTTACTAGATGCTATAAGTTATGTTTGTCAATTTATTCACACCATTCTTCACCTATAACTGACCGTTATCTATCAGGGTCTGGACCTTGTTAAGCTTTTCGATTTTTTTAGTGACGTACTTTCCTTATCTAAAGGTAGTGAAGTTCAATGATCGATTCTTAGACTGAAATATTGCTCTATATATCTATTGGGCGAGGACTGGTGGAGGGAAAAATTTTTAATATGTTTTGATGTTAGGCACAAAACTGACTTTAAACGTGAAATGCCCTGTTGACCACCACAAAAAAAGTTCAAGAGAAAAGCGGGACATGTCGCAAGATTACCTGAATCTCTAAAGCGCGAAATATTTTCTCAATGGAAAGTGAAATGTACGAGAAGGAGCTTGATTGGGGCGACATGAAGTCGCACACAAGCATCAGGACCTAGCGTCCAATCGAAGTGAATTCTGTCTGGTTGAAAAGCACCCCACCTATGCATCTCTCTGTTTATTTTCACAAACTCAAAGCATTTCTTTCGACTTATCTGCCAAATCTCTTTGTTTGCGTTGACAACCGCTCTTTGAAGGTGGCCGTAACGCACCGGTTACTCCGATATTGTGCATATCACTACCTGTACCTGAAGAGAAATGGCACGCAATTCATCGACCCATTTCGCCAGTGTGGTCGCTAATTTAACTGAATCTTCATATAAGACAACGTTTAAACCACCCACAATTATTATCAGGTTTCGTCCATCAGCTTTAGCTGTGAGATTTGCGCTCGCTTGCCTCATGACTGCTTCTAGTTTACGTCCTGGGAACGTCCCTACTGAACCCTCTTGTTACCTCTTACCCTCTCTTTGATTGCTTCTGCGCATTGATTTAAATTCGAGTCCCCAGCAGGGATTATCACTTTACAGCTGAAGTGTCCCACATCTGGAGGTTACTTGCACCTTTGACGCGGGCTGCTTTGTCTCCTCCCACCACTACTTCACTGAAGCTGGGTCTTGCGGCCATTGAACCGACTGAACCTGTTTTTTCCTAACCTGTTTTTTTCTTTCTTCTCCGCCGTTCTCGGTGCCGGTGCCCTACCAAGCTTTTCGTCTGCCGCTCCTTTGTTCACCTTCGCTAGTTCCGCCTCGGTGGACCTGAGCCTTACTCCCACAGCCCTCAATTTTCATTGCTCTGTCGCCAACACAGTGTCCAGCTCTGAGATTGATTGATTGATATGTGGGGTTTAACTTCTAAAAACCACCATATAACCATGAGAGACGCCGTAGTGAAGCGCTCCGGAAATTTTGACCAACTGGTGTTTTTTAAAGAGCCACTCACCAGGCCCCTACCGAATTTTAGGTAGACAGTGGAAATTGTTGGGTGTCCGATGAGGAACGTTTTGCCACAAAAATTTTTTCGTATCGGTTAATTACGAGCGAACAAAACAGGTTTTTTGAAGCGGCGCTAAACGAGGGTGAGAAGAGGTGAGCTCGAAATCCTTGCCGCTCATCCGCGTAGCCTTCACAAGCCAAATCTCTTCCCCACCATCTCCGGCATCCGACCAAGAGGTGACGTGCGCATGACGCGCCGAACAAGCCCAGCCGCCAAGCACGCGAGCAGCGTTGCTTTGTTGACCAGCATTATTTTGTGGCCTTCAGCCTGTTTCTGCGGGTTGGTTTGGAAACACTGGCTTAGACGCGGTAGAGTAGATGAGCACAATGAGTGCGTGAACGCGTAGGAGCGTTCCATGGCAGTCGTCTGCTCAATGCGCTGACTGCGGGGACACGAACGCATGTGCAACGCTGGCACATTAGCCCCGCATCTCGTAGCATTTCACGGCGAAAAATGAAAGAAAAACGCGAACAATTATTTATTGCGTCTCATTATTTATTTCAAGTTTATTCATGTCTTAAAGCAACAAATACATAAACTACGCATGTTGTGTTAAATAATTTTTGCCATGTCACGTGGTATACTGTTGACAACGTCAGAGCAGACTCGTCTACGTAGGGGACCAACGTCACTGCATTGCTGTGTACGTAGGGCCATTCCTACGTCTACGTCATGCCCTTATTCTCTACGCTTGCGCTGGTAGAGGGAAGGGGGAGCAGCTTTCATCTTGAAATTTGACCCATTTCCGCGGCCCGTAGCGTTGCAAAATTTGGCAGACGTGATCATGAACGCCTAGTCTATGCATTGCGCTTGTCAACTCAAAATTGTCAAACCTGGTGAGTGGCCCTTTAACGCGCACCCAAATCTGAGCACACGGGCCTACAGCATTTTCGCTTCCATCGAAAATGCAGCCACCGCAGCAGGGATTTCATCCCGCGACATGCGGGTCAGCAGCCGAGTACCTTAGCCACTAGTCCACCACGGCTGGGCGCCAGCTCGGAGATTCTCTTCAGCAGTTCACTCTGGGCAACCATCATTTTCCCCATTTTTTTCTCGACCTCACATTGCCTACACTTCGCGTCAGTCTCCTCTGCATTCGCGTCCGCACTAGCCCCCATTCTCAAACCCACCTCGCATCCTGAACATTTTACAGTCTTTTTTGACATGCCTTTTTGACTACAATTGTCCTGATAAATTGTTCCACTCGATAATTACAAAAAACGGCGTACGACAAACCCTGCTCTAAGCGAAAAAACAATCTAAGCTCTACTACAAAAATTTCCCCGGTATACGTGCACCTCCACCACGGCGTGGCAGAAAAAAACACCCACACACACAACTAAATACCGCGTGACGAACCTCCGAAAGCCGTGCAATGTAGAGGTTTACACTGCTGCCTTGTGGTTGTTGTTGTTGTTGTGGTGGTGGTGGTGGTGGTGGTGGTGGCGTTGGTGGTGGTCATAGAGTGTACTAAACATACACTAGAGGGAAGCCTGGAGCTAGTGTCTATAGGTGCCGCAACGCACCGCGCTTCAGCGAGCATGGCAATGATAGGTAGTACATACATTTGTCTAATCTTCGTACTTCTGGCTACATGTGTGTTCGTGTGGCTTGTAGCTGTTCTCTCATGAAACCAAAATACGCGAATGTTCAGCGGTTGCGCTTCACCGTCGTATTCTTTTAGGCTTATTATTGCAAATCGGCTTTTGAAGTTCACAAGAATTCATTCTTTATTTTGAAACAAAATCTAAACACAGCAATAACCGAAGCCACAAGCGCAATTCGCCACCCGCATGAACGAAGACTATAGGCATATCTGTGTACTACCCTTCATTCTCATGGTCGCTGAGTTACCACAGCGCCAGAGTCTTCTCTACTTAATTTTAAGAAACCCTATGGTTGTCGTAGTAGTAGGTATCCACTTCTTGTTTAGTAGACGGAATGACCACTGGAAGGCTGGGCTTGTACATAAATATATGATGAAATGATCACTAGATGGACGGGCGGACGGATGCAGGGATAGACGCACGGACGAACAGACTGACAAGCAGACGGACGGACAGATGGATGGACGGACATACAGACAGACAGACGCACGGATGGACGATGGATGGACGGATGGATGGACAGATGGACGCTTCTCCCCACTCATCATCATTCACTTCGTGGATATCCTGTGATTTTTTTTGCCACCCTAACAACGAGCGGGTCTCATTATTCAGCGCCCCTGCAGACCCAGAACACTTAGCCGCTTGGGAGAACATGAAGTGGAACGTTCGGAACTCGGGCAGCTGTCGTTTGTGAGAAACACCTTAGTAACGACATTGAGCGCTCCCCGTGAAAAACTCGAACCACAATTTTAAATGCAAAGCATTTCTTAGCGAACTTCGGCGACTTTGAGCGTATCTATCTATCTATCTATCTATCTATCTATCTATCTATCTATCTATCTATCTATCTAGCCGCCTACGACCTTTAGCTCTCTTGGCCGTTTAAATAATGGTATCAATACCAAACTTCGTATGGCATAACATGACTGTATGAAGAACATATTTGACTAGTCATAACCTGAAAACCATGACATGTATGTCATGAATGTCATGATTTACGTTTCATGGTCCTGCCACTCTTGAGGTAGTTTCGTTCGCATGGCATGTTACAAAACTGGTATGGTATGGCATGATAGCGTGGCGAACACTAGTGAGAGACCCTAACATGAAAATCATGACATGCGTGTCATGTAACAACATGACTACATGCCACACTCACTATGCGCTCATGGCCGTTTCGCTAGTGTCACATATGCCAAATTTGGTACTACAGTACGCGAATTGATGACGAAAGTATGTCTCTGATGCAAACATATTATTCATGTGAAGAGTGTCATGTAACAACATAAGTACATGCCACGCTCATGATGCACTGGCAGCCGTTTCGCTAGCGTCACTTATACCAAATTTGGTATTACGGGACGTGAATGGATGACGAATGTATGACACTGGTGCAAACATGATAAACAAGAGATGCATGTCATGTAACAACATGATTACATGCTACGCTTGTGATGCGATCGCGGCCGTTTCGCTAACTTCACATGTACCAAACTCGGTATTACGTGACGCGAACGCATGACATAGGTAAATAACACATCCAAACTTGATAATCACGACATGCGTGTCATGTAACAACATAATTACATGCCACATTGACGATCCGCTCGCGGCCGTTTCGCTTGCTCCACATATGCCAAATTTGGTATTATGTGACCCCAATGGATGACGAAGGTATGTGACTGGTACAAACATGACAATCATAAGATGCGTGTCATGTAAGAACAAGACTACATGCCACAGTTAAGGCGCCAATACATTTCGACGTGATGTTTTGCGCGTGCTCGCCGGCGTTCATTTCGTCGCGTCACGCCGGCTTTGCCACGCCAGGCGCCGGTCCTGCCATACACCCGCAGTCGCGCGCCGCGCTGCGTTGCTTTGACGCAATAGCGTTTCAGCGCGTCCGGCGTCCCTTCATCACGAAAAGAGGGAGACGCTGTGTTGTCTGGGTAACGCAACAGCGTGAAATGCAGCATGTCGTATTTCGCACCGGTTGCCGTCATGCCGCGCCGATGGACGCTGGTCGTGCTTGACGTCAGGCTATGAAGTACTCGCGTTTTGCTAACGTTCTTTCGCTGTGCCCAGCGTGCGTGCACGTCTACGCTACATTGGAGTATATTGGGCCCTTCATGATGCGCTCGCGGCTGTTTTGCTAGCTCCACATATACCAAATTTGGTGTTACGTAACGTCAATGGACGACTAAATATATGACTGGTGCAAACATGATAATCCTGACACGCGTGTCATGTATGAACATGACAATATACCTTGCTCATAGCATGCTCGTCGCCGTTTTGCTAGCTCGACATATTCTAAATTTGGTATCTCGTGACGTGAATAGATGACCAAAGTAAACGACGCATCTAAACATGATAATCATGACATGAAAGTCATTTACGGCATCATTTACCTCCACCTTGTAACGTTGAGGTTCTTTTAAAGTGATGTGTCAACATTTCTCATTCGTGTTTCGCACATAATCGATTCCCACTGTACGTGGGATCTGCCAATTTTTTTGTTCTTTGTTTTATTTGCAACTCAGTTTTTTTTTTCACGCGTCTAAGGTGGTTTCTCAGTGAAACCAGCGTCGCCAACACCGGTTTTTCTGCGAAATGAACTCTTTGCAACCATCCATGCGTCCGTCCATGCATCTGTCTGTGTGTCCGTTCGTCCACCTATTCAACACTCCAAGTACCACCATCTCACATCTTTTCATCATATATTCCTTAATAAAATTTTATCCAATAAAAAAATAAATGTTTATCCAATCCACTCATATATTCCTCATATAGAAGCACCGCCATTCAGCGGACATTCCAAGGACTAAACGAGAGGTGGCACATGCGCACTTTCTTACGGCTTGCGCTTCGTATCTACTTCCCCCCTTTAACCACCTCAAGTTCATGGTATACACTAGTTCATTGTAGTCATAGCACCGCGGCTCAACGCTCACTACACCTTTCTAAAACTAAGGAGGTTACCCCCAGTGAGTATAACTTAGCAACCCTTTCTTGTCAGATAGTGCTCAATGTACATGCCAATGGCTACTGATGGGGATCGCAGCGTGCGTGTTACCTAAAAGCCGAATGCTTCTCTCTCTCATTCCCCCTTAGCAGCCATTGACATGTACATTAAGCACTATATTTTATTGTTCAAGAACACACAGATGAAATCTCTCACCGGCACTACCTTGGAGGTCAAAATGTTATACTTGTTACATATTACAACGGACACGAGGGACGAACAGGTACCGTTATAAGGAGCTTTGCCCCTAAAAAAAAATACTGCTTTGACTACGCTTCTCCCCCCAACCAGCTTTTCGCAGCTCTAAGTGGGCCGGGGGAGCCCATCGGCGTCTACCGCACGCGCGCGTTCGCTGGAGTGTTGGTAGAGACGCCGCCGACACCACTCCGCTCGGGCCGCTCGGCATAGCACTGTCCTAAAGCCACTGTCTCTGCGGCTATCGCCTTCTCGTGGCCGCCAGTAGAAGGCATCATTCTCCGTGCCCCCGTGGCGCTCGTTGTCGGCACACTAGTAAGCAGTTTCGCTCTCTTGACAATAGCGCCAGAATTTCCTCTAACTCCAAGGGCGTTGCGGGGCACGAGAGGGGGAGCGTAGGAGAGGAGAGACGGAAATGGATGCCCATGCGAGCAGGTGGAAGGAGAAAGGTGGAAAGAGACACGTGCAGCTGTTGAGAGTAAAGAATAAGTATCGCGCTAGCGTTGTGTGAGTGTGGGCTAAGGAGGAGTAACAAACACGCGATCAAGAAATACTCCACATCTCTTGCTCAAATTCAGAAGATGCGACTTTAAAATAAAGAAGAGGCGACTAAGCCATCAAGATATCTGATTGTGGGATTATTTTTTAATGGTAAGCAATATTCTATTTTATTACAGAAGGTAAACTGCTTTATAACCAGGACCAGCAGGCAGACTTAGCAAGACTGTGTTCGTTAGCAACATATACATTCCGGTTGCTTCGTTATCGCCGTACACGCGCTGTTACCAGGGACAGTTACAGGGACGGCTCACCGCTCTCCCATAGTTGAGTACGAAGTACTCAAAATCGTCACTCATTTTTTCTAAACACAGCTTTATGCTCTCTCATAGTGGAGGACGATGTTCTCTAAATCGCTACCACTTTTCGAAACACGCAAAGCTTCAGACGCGAGGCAGGTTACCTTTTGAGGGGCCAAGGGATGGCTCTGTCAGCTCTTCCGTAAAGCACCGAGCGCTCTAAATTGTTAACCGCTTTTTCCAAATGCACAGCCATATCAAGGTACTCAACACAGAGAACTTCAAACGCAAGGCCGGTAACCTTCTGAGGCCCAAGGGACGGCTTTCCCAGCTATTCCATAGAATACCGAGTACTCGAAATTGTTCACAACTTTTTCTAGATGCACGGCCACATAAAGGTGCTCAACACAGAGAACTTCAAACGCAAGGCCGGTAACCTTCTGAGGCCCAAGGGACGACTTTCTCAGCTATTCCATAGAACACTGAGTACTCTAAATCGTTGACCATTTTTTCTAGGTGCATGGCCACACCACGTGTGAGGCCTACGGGACGGCTTAAAGTACCAAGATCTCTCAATTGTCAACACGTGTTCTAAACACGAGAACACCCGAGTCCTCCAGGTGTATGCGTACACGTAACTAGGACGCCTGTCTGCTCTGCCATAGCAGAGTGCCAAGTAGTGTAAATCGTTCAACACTTTCTGTATACATATATTGTCCAGCTTGAATTCTCAATGTAGTATACGCTTTTTCGGGGCGAAGCTCCTTATAGCGACACCCGTTCGTCCCTCGTAGCCGTTGTTGTAGTGTGTAACAAGTATAACGTTTTGACCTCCAAGGTGGTGCCGGTGAGAGATTTCTTCTGTGCGTTGTTGAACAATAAAAGATAGTGCTCAATGTACTTGCCGATGGATGCTAAGGGGAAATGAGAGACAGGAGAATTCGGCTTTTAGTTAACGTGCACGCTGCGAATTTTTTATTGTTCAACAACGCACAGAATACAAGAAAGGGTTGCTACGTTATACTCGCTGGGCGTAACCTCCTATGTTTCAGAAAGGTTTAGTGAGCGTTGGGCCGCAGTGCCATGAATACAGTGAACTAGTATATGCCATGAACTCGGGGTGGCTAAAGGTAGGAAGTACACACGAAGCGCAAGGCGTAAAAAAGTGTGCGTGTGCCTCCTCTCGTTCAGTCCTTGGAATGTCCGCTGGATGGCGGTGCTTCTCTATGAGGAAGTGTATTTTAGTACAGTTTTCTAACACGTGGGCATCGGTAAACTGAGCTAGCCATGGTCAAAAAGACCGTAAAGTGTTCAGAGTGCGGGATAGGGAGGAAGGTGGAAATTAGTGCGGAAGAGAAAGCAGAAGATGACGCCAAGTGTAGACAGTGCGAGTTCGAGGAGAAAATGAAAAATATGATGGCGGTCCAGAGTGGGCTCATGGAGAAAATCGCAGAGCTGGAGAATGCATTGGCGAAGGAGCGAGAGAAAACGTCAGCCATGGACGAAAGGCTCCGGGCAGCCGAGAAAGGCCTATCGAAGGTCGTGAAGGGGAACGAAGACGCAGGTGACGGCGGAAGCATTATGGCGACGACCCCCCGTGCGGGAGAGGTGAGGGAAACAGGCATGACAAAGGCAGATACATTGGCCACAGGGCCCAGCTACCGGGAAGTAGTTTTGAGGGAGGGAGGGAGCAAACCAGCAGCCGTGACTCACGCTAGTCACCTAGTCGGCAGCCAGGTGCAGGTTTCAGAAAGAATGTCTGAACAGGTCATCATCGCCGGTGACTCAAATTTAGTCCGATGCGCAGCGGCAATCAAAGAAAGGGTGAAAGGCGACAAGAGAGTTGCGATAGGGACGTTCCCAGGACAAACGCTGGGGACAGTAATGAATCAAGCGGGTGAACAACTCGCAGCTAAAGCTAACAATCGTAACCTCGTTGTAATTGCGGGAGGGTTAAATGACGTCCTGAAAAAAGAATCGTCAGGACTAGCGACGACCTTGGCGAAAGGGGTGGATGACATGCGCACCGTGTCCCCCCAGGTGCAAATTGTAGTATGCACAGTACCGGAAGTACCAGTACGCAACATCAACCTGCAAAGAGCGGTAGTCGACGCAAACAAAGAGATATGGCGAATTAGTCGAGAGAAGGGTTTCGAGGTAGTGGATTTAAACAGGGAAGTGCACAGGTGGGGTGGATTCCAAAGAGACAAGATTCATTTCGATAAGAGGCTTGGACACGAGGTGGGCTGGCGACTGGCAGGACGCGCAGTAGCTTTTTTGGGGGGCTCACGGGCCCTTCGGAGTCCGGGGTAGCTCGTAACAGGGAAAACAACCAGGAGGACGCTTTGACAGGTAGAATTGCGAAAAACCAGAAAAAAGGTAAAAGAAAAAGGAAAAAGGCGCGTGTTGCAATTAGTTACATAAACATGCAGGGTGGCAGAAAGAAGGCAAAATGGTTAGAGATTGAGGAGCAGTTAAACAAAGAACAGATAGGCGTGTATGCGGTTACAGAAACACACCTTAGAGACTTGGAAGAGCCACCACATATTAAAAATTATGTTTGGGAAGGGTGTAACAGGACCATATCGGAAAGGAAAGGTGGGGGTGTAGGAATGCTAATTCACCGCGGAGCCAAATGGGTTAGAGTGAAACAGACGTGTTCAGAGCACGTCTGGGTTCTGGGCACAGTAGGTGGAAAGGAAACGTGGCTAGGGGTAGCCTACTTGTGGACGGGGAATAACTGCAGAGAAAAGAATCAGGAGATAGTGGATTGCATGAGTGCCGATATTAAGGATTTTGGTAATGGGGCCGAAATCATCCTTCTAGGGGACATGAATGCCCACATACATGACCTTGACGGATATTCAGACACCAATGGGAAGTTATTACTAGATCTTTGCGAGCAACATAGTCTGGAGATAGTTAACACGGGGCCTAAATGTGACGGCCAGATCACATGGGAAGTCGGAAACAAGCAATCAAGTATTGATTATTGTCTCATGACTGAAGGAATTTACCACAAACTGACAGAAATGAGGATAGACGAGGAAGGCATTAACAGCTTGGGTAGTGATCATAAACGAATAACATTACAAATGGGATACGAAACTAAAAATATGAGCATGGAATCAAAGTCTGGCAGCTCGTATTTAAATGACAAACAAATAATAAATATAGCCGCAAGAGTCGAGGAAGAAGTAGGCGAAATACCAGGCAAGGACTGGGAGTATAGGGAGCTGTTACATCTAATGACGAAGGAGATAGGGAAAGAGAAGAAAACCGTTTGCTGGAAAGGAAAAAGGAAGCCAAAAAGCTGGTGGAACAAGGAAATCCGGGAGGCGATCGAGAAGCGACGCGAAGCATCACGGGAGCATAGAAAGGCAAAAAAGGAGAAGCGGCCGCAGGACGAAGTAAAAAAAATATGGGAAATCTATTTGGAGAAAAAATCCCTTGTACAGAAATTGGTAGAGGCAAAAATTAAAGGTGAAAGTGAACGCTGGATGACAGAGATACACGAAAAAAAGGAGGCCGCGCCTAGGATTTTTTGGAGCCACATAAAGGCGCTAGGTAGGAAGTCTGTCACAACGCAACAACATATTCTAGATGAAGGAGGAAATCAATTGGAAGGGTACGAAGCGCTAGGTTACATCCAAAAGGTAACAGCCGATTCGTTTCAAAAGAGCGTCCAGGGGATCTCCCCGGTGAGTAAAAGTGTGGCGGAGAAAGCAACAGAGGAAGAGCTAGTACTAGATAACTTCAACTGGAAAAAGGCCGAAGGAAAAATTCCAAAGCGCACTGCCGCGGGTTTAGATGGGATTCCCGTTAGCCTCATTAACGAACTAGGACATAACACTAAAGAAGCATTGTTAAAAGCAGTAGAAAAAAGCTTAAAGGACGGACAAATACCGGACAGTTGGCGACAAAGTAGAATGAACTTAATCTATAAAGGCAAGGGAGAAAAGGACAAGATTCGCTCGTATAGACCACTAACCATTACATCGGTACTATACAGGTTGGCGATGCAAGCAGTAAAAATGAAAATAGAAACATGGGCCGAACATAACGATATTTTGGGAGAACTTCAGAACGGATTTCGAGTCGACAGGCGGTTAGACGATAACCTGTTTGTTCTCACTCAGTGTATAGAAATATCTAAAATAGAGAATAGGCCCTTGTACGTGGCTTTTCTAGACATCACTGGGGCATACGACAACGTTAATCAGGAAATTTTGTGGGATATATTGAAAGGAATGGGCATGGGCGACGACTGTATACAGCTTTTGAGGGAGATATACCGAGAAAATACAGTTTGCATAGAGTGGGAAGGAATGCGTAGCAAAGAGAACGTTGAGGTTAGCAGGGGTCTGAGACAGGGATGTCCTTTGTCCCCACTGTTATTCATGCTGTACATGGTGAGTATGGAAAAAGCGCTAGAAGGTAGCAACATTGGTTTTAATCTGTCACACAAACAGGGCGGCATGATGATTGAGCAGAAGCTTCCAGGTTTATTTTATGCGGACGATATCGTCTTATTTGCGGACAGTCGGGATGATATACAGCAGCTGGCGAATATATGCGGAAGGGAAGGTGAAGCTCTTGGACTAGGATTCAGTGTAACGAAGTGTGGTTTGATGGTATTCAATGATCCCTGTGATCAGACGGTGTCCATACAAGGCCAAGAAATACCGAGGGTAAGTGAATACAAGTACCTTGGAGTATGGGTAAATGAGAGTGATAGATACATGGAGGTACAGGAAAAAGCCTCGGCAGCAAAAGGAAAGAGGAATGCGGCAATAATGAAGCACAGAGCGTTGTGGGGATACAATAGGTATGAGGTGCTTCGAGGTCTGTGGAAGGGTGTAATGGTTCCAGGGCTTACTTTTGGGAACTCAGTGGTGTGCATGAGGGCAGAGGTGCAATCGGGAATGGATGTAAATCAAAGGACTGTGGGACGCCTCGCGTTGGGTGCTCACGGGAAGACGACAAACGAGGCTGTAAAGGGCGATATGGGGTGGGCAGGTTTTGAGGCGAGGGAAGCGCAGAGCAAAATAAGGTTCGAAGAAAGGCTAAGAAATATGAAGGAGAGTAGATGGGCAGAGAAGGTGTTCCGTTATTTGTATAGGAAGAGCGTGGACACACAGTGGAGAAAAAGAACTAGAAGACTCACTAGTAAATATACGGCTGGTATTGTGAGCCATATGTCAACAAAGAGCGTTAAGGGAAAAGTCAGGGAGGCGGAGAGGATTTACTGGATGGCAGCTATGGAGAAAAAACCGGCTTTGAGTAACTACCGAAAGGGCAAAAATGAAATAAGGAGGGAGGCATTTTACGATAATTCAAGGGGAAGCGCTTTACTGTTTGAAGCGAGATCGGGTTGCCTTAGAACGCGTAGTTATAAAGCAAGATTCACTAAAGAAGAAGAACAATGCACATGCTGCGGGAAAGATAAGGAAACGGCGGAGCATGTTCTGATTGAATGTGGAGATATCCACCCAGGTGTACGTTTGGGCACGAGCCTACAGGAAGCCTTGGGTTTTAGGGACAACAATGGAAAGCTGAACACACCCGCGATTGAAATAAGTAAGAGACGGTTAGAGTATTGGTGGCAGAAAATTAGAGAGAAAGGACAAAAATAAATATTGGAAAAATAAAATATGGACAGTGTGCCGTAAATGGCAGAGAACTTAAGCTGAAAATTTACCTTTTTTTCCATTAAGATAGAATTTATCGAAGTAGAGGCATTAGGCCAATATAAAAAAAAAAAGGAAAAAAGATTTTTTTTTTCGTCGAGCCTGGTGGCATACTTGTCACCACCCCGTTATAAAGGGGACGCTCATAGCATCCATCCATCCATCCATCCGAATATATGATGAAAACGATGCGAGATGGTGGTACTTGGAGTGTTGAATAGGTGGACGAACGGGCCCATAGACAGATGCATGGACGGACGCACGGATGGGTGCACGGACGGATGGACGCATGGATGGACGCAGGAACAGATGCATGCACGAAAGCAAGGACGGACGCGCAGATGAACGTGTGGACGCACGCACGGACGGGCGGATGGACACACGGGCGGCCACAGATGCGCACGCATGAATGGACGGAAGCAAGAACGAATGGACGGACGGATGCTTCACCCCACTCTCCATCATTCACTCCGTGTATATGCTGCCATTTTTTACAGGGATCGCTTTATGCTCTCCCATAGTAGACTACCGAGTACTCTAAAGCGTTTACCACTTTTTTTTTTTTTCAATATAAGGTCGAGATGACTTAAGCTGCAACCACACTTAATGATAGTCCTGTTGAGACGGCTTCCTGCTCTCTCATGGTAGAATACCAAGTACTCCAAGTCGTTGAACACTCTCTCTGAACACACAATGTTTTGAAACACGAAACGTGCCAATCTGGATTCAACCAGAATACAGCCCTCCGTCCCTCCTTCCTTGGGAATACGGTCCCCCGATAAATTGCGGCTATTGGCAATAAATGGGAGTAGGAGGTGTGCGCATAGATAAAACAAAAAACTGCAAAAGAATATTTATGTGTAAAATAGGCCTTAGAAAGTCACTGGCCATAAGCGCCGCCCATCAGCGGTGACCACGATTAAGCCATTGTGTGGGAAATCATGTGCCGCATGGAGCGGAGCCATCGTCTTCTGCTATTGTATCAGCTGTTGAAAATAGTCCGCTTTCGATGCCAAGCTGATGTGAACTGAAACCGAGCAGTATAATACATATATATTGCGTCCTTTTCGAACAAAAAAAATCTGAAACTTGTGCTAAGTCATGCATTGCTATAAACAGCGAAAACGACCAATTATGAAGACGAATCTTCTTGCTTGTGCGTTTTTTTTTCTTGGCTTCAGCTATGTGATGCTGGCGATTTTAACGTTGCTCACACGTCATTTCTACGATTTGGCTTCAGAGCATAGACGTTGTAGTTAAACCACGGACAGTCATACACAGCCAGGATGTCCAAATATGAGAGAAAGTAGCTGGCAGTGAAGCCAGGCCTTCACACCTTTCACATATCAGAGGGCACATCGACGTCTCCGTAGGCATTCCATCATTTCGGTGTCTTCTCGCACACGCCGTTGTATTTTCCGTTCCCTCTATTATCTAGTTATGCGTATTGTAAGTCTTCGGCTCACCACCGTCAGTTCGCAGTCATTTTTCGGTCTAACTGTTGCCTTCGTTTTATGTGGATCAGATTGAAGTAGTTCGATTGACCCGTTCTGTGGCACATACGCATGTATGCCTCAGTTGTCTGGCAAGCCGTACAGTGGCTTCTACCAGTTAGGATAATGATAGCTTACTGAGAGGCCGCACGAGTTACGGCTAGCTTACACAGCTTTGTAGTGAAAACCTTACAATTTGTAATGAGGATAGGGCATGCATCATACCTAGATCTTTATTTTATTGGTCCGAAAAATTTGAAGGGCACTTGGTGAATTCCAAACTCTGTTCGGCGAAAGCCTGAGGCCATTCTACTGACTATACTATGTATATTATTGTTCTTTTTACCCTGCCCGTAGGCAAATAGCCAGAAATAATTTCCGGGGGGGGGGGGCAGCTTTTTTATTTCAGAAAGTGCCCCCCTTTAGATGGTTAATTTTTGCTTTCTGTACCATTGCGAAACAAAACTTCGGGAGGGGGGTGGGGGGCATATGGGCTTGCTGTGCTACCTCTGGCTACGGCCCTGGCTTCCCGTGAAATGGCCCACAAACAGAACGTGTGCACGTTTTTCTTTTTTTATTTCTACCGTGAATCGCAGCCAGATGCGAGACTAATACTCCTGCCGCACGAGTACACAAAAACCCTTTTACGTAAGTAGACTTTCAGAAAACTAAAAGACGTTTATTTAAGAGGCGCTTCTGTCCTTATTTCGCATGCGTTCGCATTCTCCCGCTTTGCGCATAGTGCAGAAGCCATCCGCGTTCTAGCACTCACACAGCCCATTTATCCCCTTGCGTGAGGAGAAACAACACAGCTGGCACCGTGCCAGGGGTCCGAAAGGGCACCAGTCACCGTGGGTATCAAACATCAAGTGCTTTCACATTAATGTGGAACGTAAAACTGGTTCAACCCCTGGGCTAGCTGGCAGCCTTGGCATAGTGCATGTCAGCGCTGTACACACGCACTTAACCCTATTGACATTAAATACCTTTTCTGTCTGTGAGGTTACGGCAATGCTTTCCTTCAGAGTTTCGCATATTTCTTCGGTTGACGCGTAAGCACTTCAATCTCAATTTCACAAATATACTGTGTATCTGTTCTTCCTCTCCGTCGAGTTGGATTAACCGCAGTGAAGAAGGCTAACAAAGTGTATAGCTGACACAAGAGCATAGCCTATTTAAGCAGTGTAAACACAAATTTGGGTGCATTTGTCCATTCCATCTCTCACGTTCAATTACCAACAGTAAAGGAGGCCTACAAGGTGTATGGCTTACCGAGATCTGCCCGCGCCAGAAAAACTTACACGCTTCGCAAAAACCAAACTTCATTCTAGTGTTTCGGCCGTCACTCTATGCATCTGCTGCGGAACCCTGCCGAACGCTGACGAACGCTGCAAAGGAGATGAAGGACACCATACCGATATCACCAGAAAACAACGTTCCAGACATGATCATATTTCACGTAATGCCGTAAATAGACAACTCCCAAACGACAATAAACATGATTCTTGTAGGCGCAAAGTTCCTTACGCCGTGGGTCGTACGTCCCGTGTTTATAGTTGTAGCCACCTCTCGTTTAGCTTTTGGAATGTCCGCTAAATGTTGGTACTTGTTTATGATTATATGAATAAAAGATGCGAAATGGCGGTATTTAGAGTGTTCACTAGATGGACGGACAGATGGACGAATGGACGTACGGACAGGCAGATGGACGTACGGACGATCAGACAGACAGGCAGATGGACGTACGGACGATCAGACAGACAGACAGACAGACAGACAGACAGACAGACAGACAGACAGACAGACAGACGAACAAACGGACGCAAGGATGGACGCATGGAAGGACAGACTGACGGACAGACGGATGGACGCATGGACGGTCCAACGGACGGACGAACGCTTCGGCCCACTCATCATCGTTCACTCCGTGGATACGCTGGGATTTTTTTTCCAACAGCAAGGCTTATGTGAGTCGAGGCTGTCATGTCCGCGGTCGGCGTAGACCTGGCCTTGTGTTGTAGCGAGAGTGGCCCAAGGTTGCAACCAGTGGCCCAAGGCTGCAACCAACAGCGAATACTTATGGCCATCCTGGTTTTTCTGTTTTTTGTTTCTCTTTGTGTTTTTTTAACGGCGAAGCTGTTCTTAGTTGAGGCTTCAATGTGCGGATACCATTGTAGATATAGATTTATGCACAAAATATGGGTAAATTCTCTCTTGGTTATGTGCTACTCCTCCCATCCTTATCACTAAGCGCTATTCTTGCAACTCGCCAGTATGCCCACTGCTCCTCCAACCAGTCGCACAACTCATTACTTACACAACTTACCCGTGCGCCCACTAAAGCTGCCGTCAATTCTTCCCCTTCACGTCACCGTCATTCGCGCTATGTTAATAACACAATGTACATATACAAAATACAAAAGTAATAATACAAAATACAAGAAACATTTCGCTGAACTTCCCTGTCTTTCAAAAAGCATACCATCCACACTAGGTTTATTCGTGAAGTAATATTGTAGCACAAGCTACAATAGTCGAGGTTAAGCTCTTTCACGTGGTTTATTGAGAGACGTGCTGAGAATTTATGAGAAGCACTGACGTCACATGGCGCACAGCTGGCGCGCCAGAGAAGGCCTGCAGAAGCTCTTGAAGTAACGTGTCATTAGTGCACTGCCACTTGACTCGCGAGGGTGCACTCGATAGTCGCTCCATCCATCCGTCCGGCCAGCCGTCCGTCCATCCATCCTTCCATAGCTCACACCACATATGTCCTGGCATAGCCGAGCTGAGCCACTGCTAATTTTTTTTCAGCCAGTCATGATGTTGGGACTGTGATTAGCGAAGCCTATTGGTCAGTAACAGAGAATACTTCCTGTTCAAAGTTTTAGGCAATTTGGCTCCAAATCAGCCATTTGAACAGCCTAAAAGCGAATTCATTTACGCGCAGGTCCTCCGCATTCGATACATGTTTTTACACAGAGAGGGCCGTGGCTGGAGCATCACGACTCGTTTGGCTCGCGCACTGCTCCAATATGATGCGACCTACATTTCACATGACGAGCGTAAAGATAGGTCCGTTCCGTCACGAAATCAAATGCTATTGTCTCTTCAGATTTATTATATTATTCATTTAGGGACATTGTCGTCTTGCTGACGCAAGCGACAGCAGAGCGCCTCTGAATTCGCCTCCATGCTGGTCCCAACAGCAGCTGTTGTATCTCCGTTACAGCCGTTGTCGAGTTCCCGCGAAAATATAACGCCCTGACGCATTTTTATGTGTACGCTTCACATCACAATAGCCCGCGCCATCATCGCCACATTACGACGCCACTCCGAAGGGCATAAACGCTGCGAAACAAGAAAAAAGGGGACCTCCTCCACGTTACGATTGCAAGGGGGAAGAAACCTCAGCTTTGAGGAAAAAAAATTCAGTCCATAAGATGGGCCTCTGTTGTTGTCATTTCCTCACGAGCCATCTTTCAAGCGATGCTGTTAGCGGGTGATGTTACAGTTTCGACGAATTTTATAGGCGCTTCTGGCGTCTCATCGGCGTTGTCGTTATCTCCGTTTCTGCTTCGAGATATACGTGTACAATCACCGGCGGGGTGTTGGTGGTTCTCCTCGTGGGTGGCGTCAATCTTGGCGTAAAATCGAAGCCTCCCCTTCGCATCCCACTGAGTTGACGCACAATTCATTGCTCGGTCGACTAATGGCACCATCGCCTGCTACCCGCCTCACGCGCTCGTAAACAGAAAACGTGTCAAGCGAATCTTTGCACTCATGCACACAAACCTGCCATCATGTGCATTCAAGTATTGATGCGTCGGAACTATACACACTTCGTTAACAAAAGGAGCATATTGTCACGTGGTCGTGATGCTTATGAAGGCAGAGACGTCTTGTCCAAAATGAAAGTGCTTATTTGGTCGAACGTGTGACTGGTAAACGGAAAGTCAAGTTACAGCGATAAACACTGACACTGATAGCGATGAACAAATCGTCATCTGTCGATCAACCGGTGAGCGGTGATGCGTGTCAGTAGTTATGCATGGGCCATCGAATATTCCAACGTTATTGATAGAGGCCACGTAAGTTCCAAAAAAACCTGTAACGTTCGCGTGCATGCACGCGATTTTACCCGCGTATTCACAAACGCTCCTTCACTCGAGGGCTCTCCTCGACTCGAAAAAGTCGATGGGAGTGCCGTCTTTCGGCAGACCAAGTCACTGCATATCGGCAATATTCAGCAGCGATTATTGAGAAGCGCAGCGTCCATTTCAGTCGAGCAGCGGCGCAGTGCTCAACTCAGTCAAGTGGGGGATGGAACTCGAGTCGAGGCGCGTTTCTGAATACGGGGGTTAGTGATCTAGTACAGTACTGAAGCTTCTCGAACACTGTTGGTGCGGTGTGCGCTGAGTATCAATTGCTTAGTCTTTGTAAGCGAAAAGTAAATGTAGCAAAACTGTCGTAAGAAGCACGTGTGGCAATATGTTGGTGACATGGTCTTTAAGGTGATTCTGATTCATATAATATTATTCATATTATATGAATAATATTATATATTCATATTAATATTATTATTATTATTATTATTATTATTATTAAGGCAAAACTCATACATACCTCATCAAACGAGAAATTACACCATTGGCGGCGACCGTCCCGGGGCGTCGAGATGATGAAAAAGATATCTTGATGACGTCATAGATCGCAAGTTCTCGTGTGACCAATTGTGACTCAACGCCACACGCTCTCTCTGTGTCGCCCTCCTTATGGGCGTCAAAAAAAACAAAATAAACGGAGAGTGCGTGACCTCACGTGCCGCTTGGCTGTAGCAAACGGCGCTTGGCAGTGACACGTGAACACCGTGAACAAAGGGTGACCAGAGGGCGTTCCTAGTGCACTACTGCACGAGAAAACGATGTGACACTTTGATTGGACGAAACCACAACAGGGGTGCCTCACTTGGAAAGCTGAAAGCGTACTGGCACAACACCCGGCCACAGCCGGCTGTTCTCTTTCTTAAGCTGTTTGATTAACATGGGGGGTTTAACACACCAAAACCACTACATGATTATGAAAGACGCCGCACTGAAGGGCTGCGGAAATTACGGCCTCATGGTGTTCTTTAACGTACACCCTATTTCTTAATCCCATTTTTTTAATGTCGCGCACCCATGCGCTAGCTAGGTCATGTTCCTTAACAACGATTATATATATATATATATATATATATATATATATATATATATATATATATATATATAATTGATTCATATGTCGAGTTTAACGTCCCAAAACCACCATATGATTATGAAGAATGCCGTAGTGGAGGGCTCCGGAAATTTCGACCACCTGGGGTTCTTTAGCGTGCACCCAAATCTGAGTACCCAGGCCTACAACATTTCCGCCTCCATCGGACATGCAGCCTCCGCAGCCGGAATTCGATCGCGCAATATATATATATATATATATATATATATATATATATATATATATATATATATATAGTTGCCACGAGCAGCGAGCGAGATGCGCGGCGAGATTGGGCTAATTCACTACTGCATACAGCAGCAATATCTACCAGAAAATGTCACGTTATAAAAGATAGCACAACCTCTGTGTCCACCGGAGCACTGCACGTCGAGCTGAACCAGTCACAAAAAACACGAGCTGATTGCCTACTTTGCTTTTTTTTTTCACAGTGGCGTATGCACGCATTGGCATAGGTCAATCTCGTTGCATGCCCATGGCATTATATAGCGTGGAGAAAAGTTCTTCTGTAGACAATAGAATATAGGTGTTTAGGACGTAGTCTGAGACTATAGCTTTTCGAGATATCGCTAAAATATTACTTTCAGCATGTGATTGACTATTAATAATTGTGGGCAAAGTAGTCACCTTGGTCATTGTACACGCGAGATAATGCATCACGCAAAGCGACACCATCTACGGAAGCAATCGCCTCAGCATACGACCCCCGATATAAACTCCATGTGAACCACTTGAACGTGCCTCCAGAACGATACAAAGATTTTAATTCTCTATATTTAGGGAAACGACAGCATGCATAGTTCCAAATATACAGAAGTTTAGGACTGCGGCAAACACAAATTTCACCCACTTTCTGCCTGTGGAGACACTTCCCACGTTATGGCAAACAGCCTCCGGAGAGATATATTTCCAAAGAGTTGCATGCGAAATACTCAGTTTTACTGTAAATATAATCCCATGGGCCCAATGCCAGCGGACCCTCGCGACTTTTCCGAAACCGTGTGACCTCTTAGGTTTCAAAATTACCTTATTGCGCAGTGTCACGTGGCTCGACTTTATTTACAAGCGCACTGCGTTCTAAATTATTAAAAGAAACAAAACTGCATGCAGTGGTCCGCAACGGCACTTCTATGAGAAACGAAAAACATTACCCGTTAAAATTTCATATCTTCTTTTCTGATAATTTTTTTTTCTTTTCGATTGTTTCTAATGCAACTAAGCTAGCAAATTCTACCATGCCTGAGCCCTCCCAATTTTTTATATATCGTTCTCTCTCTCCCCCCTGGTCCCAAAGAAACGTAGGCTTCTTGACTTCACTTATTCACATTATTTAGAATAATTTTTGCTTAGTATATAACTGCTTACCATATAATTTCAATAAAGCTTATTCTATAAGGCAGTGCCGTTTTCTTGCTGGCGAACATCTTGGCTTTCAACCAAAATCTGTCAAAAATCTGTCTCCTAATGTGCCTCTTCTTCTCTTGCGAGAGTAAAGCAAATATATAAAGCATATTGCAATATAACCAATGACATCGTTTTCCATGATTTTGTTTTTCTTCTGTAGCTCTTGCGAAAGAAAGAAGAGCTAACAGTTGGTTCAAAAGCTACCTTAGTGAAAGCAAATGAATGTCTTTTTGTATACTCTTAAGGATGAACAAGATAATAAAATGACGTATAAAATATATTTTTAAGGTAACGAAACACCCTTTGAGCTTGTTGAAAAAAAAATTGGCCCCGTACCTGCATGTTTCACTGCAAATTTTGCCGAAAGACGGCAGTCTTGCGTGTAGAGGGAGTGATCAAAACATTCATTTCATTTTCTGCCCAAGAAAATTGGTGAATTGTATTCTCGAAGTGCTGCGTTAGAGAGTCGATCCTTGCAGCGAAGGCGAACGAGCACATCGAGGCATGTTAGATATGAGCGCTATCTGGCAGTTATCTTCGAAAACGAAGGAAGGCGTGCACGCCCACGGAGAAAGATGTGCGCCTGTCTCGGAGGCGATAAGGCGTAGAATGCAAAGCGACGGGCAGGTGCCACCACCGTGTCGTCTTCGCAAAGCGTTGGAAACACTTGCCCTTTTGAGCATCGCGTTGCACTGTCAGCGCAGCTGATAAACGCTACGGTTTTAGAATTACTTATGTGTGCCTTCTCTAGTGTAATAACACACATACAAAATATTTACCTGTTGTTATGGTGCCTCAGATATGCGCAGTAATTGATTTTTACTTGACAATCCCACAAGTAGGAACACGGAAACTTGAGCAATATTGGCGGGCGCTTCGGATAGGGTTGGCCGTTTGGAGTATCGCTTGGTACCGTTTCGGGTATTCTTACGGCAAACAAACAGAGAAATGTACAGACAGACAGGCCAAAGTTTTTGCGTCGAAGTACCCCAAGGAAGACTACCGTCTTTAAAACACATCCCGCGGCGAACAGACACGGCTATGAACTGCTCTGCCAAATATTGCAGTCATATGCGCAGCGTAAGAAGTGGAGTGATAATTTGCTGTTTTCTCAAGTGTCTTCTGTGGAAGCGAAGACGGGTTCTCACTCTAGCCGGTAGGCGGTGTTCTGTCATCGGACATCACGTTTCTGTCATTAGACGTCGCAAAAGCCTATTGGTCAATAGCCGATATAATTGAAGCACGATGTTTGAATCAGATACCGTTGGCGCTGTGTGTAATAGCCGTAGTTAAATAAATAGACAGAAGTATGGGAAAGCTTCAGTGCAAGCTTTCAAAACGATAACCCACTTCCTGTTGAGACCAACTGTCATCTGCTGAACTCAGCGCACCCTTGTAGCTGCCATCGCAGTGTGGTGCGAGTTTCAAGGCCTGCACTTGGCGGGCAAACATGATTTGAGTCAAGTAATTCTGAAAAGCCGAGAACCGTATGATGGAAGTATGGCCTTGAAATACAGGTCTACGGGACGGCTTTATGCTCTCCGATAGTAGAGTACCTGGTACTCTAAATGATTAACCACTTTTTCTAAACACATACACGAGTAAAACATCCACCGATAGGAAAGTTGGAAGACACTGCCTGCAGTTAGTAGTTTTGTGATGACACGTTGATTATGCCCCCTCCCCCCCCTTTTTTTTTACTCGAAAGGCAAAAGAACCCGGAGGAAAACACTACCAAAAGTGTTGGAGAAAGGCGCAGAAAATAAGTACAGAAAAAAACGTGCCTGACCCCTTGTCACAAAATGAGCGCTCAAAAACGAGCGCGCCGCCAAATTCTCGCGACGAAGCGCCGAGAGGTCAACGACGAAGAAAAGAAAACAAGCATACAGGGACTCCCCGGGTGCGCGTCCTTCTCCCCTTGGAAGCGTGGGTTCGCAGACAAATCTCCCCTCATCGGCGCCCGAGCAAGCCCTCGAATGTTCTAGATGGAAAGGGGCGGGGTGATGCCGGGTTGAGTCATTTGTCGCGGACGGCCTTCGAACCGTCTCGCCCTCTCCCTAGCCTTCGCTGCATATCGCGCCGACGAAATGACGAGAACTTTCTGGAATTTCGCGCGGAAGGCATTTAATGGAGCAGCCGAGGTGAGAGATCAGGAGAAGACGGAAGTTAGCGCCAGAGCGCGTAGGGATTACGCCGTGTAGTCGGCAAAGGTTTTGTCCGTAGGGACAAAGCAGGAGAAGAAGAGGATTTCCACCTGAGGGGTGAAGGCTCGAGCTACGGGCAAGAGCGTGGGTCTACCGCTATCGAGCGAAGACGCGTGGCAACAACTGCGTGTGTGAAGCCGACGTGTTTCCGGCGAAGAAGTTTGAAGCTTGGAGAGAAGCCAAGTGAAGACGTGAGGTTTCCTGGAAGAGAAACTTCGCCCCGCCGTGGTGGTCTAGTGGCTAAGGTACTCGGCTGCTGACCCACAAGTCGCGGGTTCAAATCCCGGCTGCGGCGGCTGCATTTCCGATGGAGGCGGAAATGTTGTAGGCCCGTGTGCTCAGATTTGGGTGCACATTAAAGAACCCCAGGTGGTCGAAATTTCCGGAGCCCTCCACCACGGCGTCTCTCATAATCATATGGTGGTTTTGGGACGTTAAACCCGATATATCAATTATGGAAAGGAAACCTCGGGGGCAGTGGAACGACAACAACGCTGGGCTTTGAGTGAGCGATTCTCGGAAGAGTATCATCCAGACTTTTGTTCCAAGAACTTTGGACTGAATAAGTTTTATAACTCTTTAGTCTTTAAGTGTCTTGGTTGTTCGATGCATGCGACTGCATTGTAGTGCGTATTGTTGTCTGTGTCCGTTGTTTCGAGTGTGGCTGATTGTACTGTGTAGTACGATGTTTGATTGGTGCCATATTGTACTCAACTATTGTGGAGTGTGCATACTTGTGTATTGTTTTTGATCTGTCATTATTGAGAATTTAATTTTGTTTTGTTTATCAACTCTCGGCTCTGACTTGTTCTTTGGGCCACAGCCGGCGTCCGCTGGCGCGCCAAAAAGGACCACTTCTAAATTGTCCACGCTTTCGTGGTGCGGTTCGGGGGGCCGATACTTCGGCCCTTGGAATTAGCCCGGCGATCGCCTTCCGAATTAACGGGACCTGTGTGACACCCCTCTCTCTAGCCATGGGTGTAAGACTGAAGTGAAACTTGCCTACACAGAGGTAATTGAGCGCTCATTGCGCAATGTTTCGCGATATGGGTGAAGAAATGAATGCTACAGTGAAAAATTGCAAAATCATGCGATGAACGGCAAGCAGGCCAGAACTTGGAGTGCGCAACTCATTCAGAAAGCACGCACAAAATGAGCGTTCACCGGACGAGTGTGCACGACTAACTGTCACAGCTCGGCACTTAAAGCACGCTGCTCAAACATAAAAAAATATTGGCAGATCCCACGTACAGTGGGAATCAATGATATGCGAAGCACGAATGAGAAAGTTTGATATATCACTTTAAAATCAGCACAACGTTACGAGGTGGAGCTAAATGATACCGCACATGACTTCCGTGTCATGATTACCATGCTTGGATGTGTCTTTTACCTTCATCGTGTATTCACGTCACGTGATACGAAATTTAGTATATGTGGAGCAAGCGAAACCACCGCGAGCACGCTATGAGCGTGATATTTTGTCTTGTTCTTATCAGACAAGCACGTCAGGATTATCATGTTTGCAGCAGTCATGTACTTTCGTCAGGCATTGACGTCACGTAACACCAAATTTGGTATAACTGGAGCTAGCAAAACGGCCGTGAGTGCATCATGAAGGGCCTAATATACTCGAATGTTGCATTGACGCGCGCGCACGCAGGTACCAGCGACGCTACGTTGGCAAAACGCGAGCACTCTATAGTCTGACACCAGGTGCGACCAGCTTCGTTGGCGCGGCCCGACGACAACCGATGCGAAATGCGACATGCTGAATTTCGCACCGATGTGTTACCTAGACAACAATGCGTCTCCCTCATTTCGTGACAGAGGGATGCCGGACGCGCTGAAACGGGCATGCGTCAAAGCAACGCAGTGAAGCGCGCTGCTGCGAGCATATGGCAGGACCGGCGCCTGGCGTGACGCGACGAGATGAATGCTGGTGAGCACGCACACCGCGTCACGTCTAATTGTATTGGTGCCTGGACGGTGGCATGTAGTCATGTTCTCACATGACAAACATCTCATGATTATCATGTTTGCACCAGTCACACATCTTCGTCATCCATAGGCGTCTCGTAATACCAAATTTGGCATATTTGAAGCTAGCAAAACGGCCGCGAGCGCCTCAACAATGTGGCATGTAGTCATGTTGTTACATGACACGCCTATCATGTTTATCATGTTTGCACCATTATCATACCTTCGTCCTCTACTCACGTCTGGTAATACTAAATTCGGTATAAGTGAAACTAGCGAAACGGCCACGAGCGCATCATGAGCGTGGCATGTAGTCATGTTGTTCCATGACACGCATCTTATGATGATCATGTTTACACCAATCACATACGTTCGACATCCATTTAGGTACTGTATTAGCAAATTTGGTATATGTGACATTTGAGAAACGGCCACGAGTGCATCGAGCGTGGCATGTAGTCATGATGTTACATGACACGCATGTCATGATTTTCATGTTAGGGTCTGTCGCTTGTGTTCGCCATGTAATCATGTCATAACATACCAGTTTTGCAACACGCTATGTGAACGAAATCACCGTAAGAGCTGCAGGACTATGAAATGTACGTCATGACATACATATCATAATTTTCGTGTTATGACTGGTCAGATATGTTCCTCATACAGTCATGTTATGCCATACCGAGTTAGGTATTGATACCATTATTGAAACGGTCAGGAGAGCTGAAAATCGTAGGCGGCTAGATAGATAGTAGATAGATAGATGCTCTCAAAGTCGCTGAAGTTCGCTAAGATATACTTCGCATTTAAAAGATGCAGAAAACAAGCGCACAGGTATACGCAAGACAAACGCCAACAGTCACAATTCTTATTTTTTCGTGTGTGAGCAGCATGCTCGTTTCGTAAACGAGGCTTCGGCTGCGAGCGAAGTGACCTCCGAGCTCTCCTGAAACACAATTCTGATGAGCACGCGTTCAGAAGAGACCACGCCAAAATGGTGGGTATTCTCTGACCACGCTCCGTTGAGGCGGTGCTCATCGAAACGCTACAAGCGGCCACGTTTAGAACGTGTCCAACGCAAGACCTTCGCGTCATCCCTCTACTGATGGAGAGATGCTCTAGGTGCCGACCAGTGCAGACGCGCGAAGATCGGCTCCTGCTTTCAAGAATGCTTCCCTGTGGTATTCACGAATTTGTCGCTGAGTTTTCAGTCCCATCGTGTGCCTAAGTTCTCAAGAACTCAGCAGATACCACCTTTGTGCTGGTGAGTGGACTTTTAAACCGTTTTGGGGCATTTTTACACGGCAACGCCACCGCG
This sequence comes from Rhipicephalus microplus, assembly GCF_043290135.1. NCBI lineage: Eukaryota > Metazoa > Arthropoda > Arachnida > Ixodida > Ixodidae > Rhipicephalus > Rhipicephalus microplus. The sequence goes on from NC_134701.1 coordinate 196,272,223, forward strand.
GGATTTAAGCCTAACATCCAAAAAGGCGATTGTCGCCGATGCGCCGACCCGGCGCCAACGTCACGCAACACTCTGCGCGTTCCAGAACCTGCAATTGAGTATGGAATACCAAGTAGGTACAGAGGACATCTCTCCAGAGGATTGCACGGAAGATATGGGTTGGAAGGAAGCCAAATCGAGACGCTCAAGGAATAAGCAAGCCACGGTTAGCGTTCCTGCTGCCAAGGGTTCGACCAAGGCTGGCGTGCGGGAGACGCTCGAACCAGTCGTAGTAGGTATGATACCAAGCATACAATCGTGCGAGCTGTACGCATGCCGCCACTACCCAAGGACTTCAGCAAAATTGTGCTGCGACCACGTGGAGGATGAAATATCTCGAGAATCAGCACTGGAGCCGTGGAAGACGCGATAGTACTGGCGGCCGGCATCAAAGAGGAGGAGGCCATGCAGGACATCGTCTGTTCCAACTTGCAGCAGAACATTATGATGGCGAGCACTCCGGACCAAGAGAGAGCTTCAAGATACCTCAAGGTCAAGCAAATTGACATTGAAGACAAAGTTTTTGAGGTTAGCGCCTACGCCACGGCACCCCACGATACTTGTAAAGGAGTGATTCGCGGGATCCCCGTAAGCGATACTCAGGACATTTTGACCCGAAAGATTGTGAACGCGAACAATCCACTCGCGCTGCAGGCCAAGAGAATCAAGGACACCGGGACAATCATAATAGCGTTCGAAGGACACAAGGTGCCCAGATTCGTGAGATATGGACCTTCACTTTTGCAGTGCTCCCTTTACCGCAAGAACATCGATATTTCTTACGTCTGTGTAAAGCTGGGACATCGGTCTGACGTCTGTCCGAACCCAGCTGAAACCATCTGCAGAGGCTGCGAGATCAAGAACCCAGATAGCCTGCACCAGTGCAATCCAAGATGCAGGCTGTGTGACAGTCACCATCCCACGGCAGACAAAGAGTGCAAGAACAGGTTCTTAGTGTCATACGTCGTCAGATGCAGACGTTGGGAAAGATCGCGAGCAGTCGCAGAAGCCCGGAACGCATCAATAACATCGAGTCCAGACATCAATGACAAGCAGCTTATTCCAGCCTACGGGACACAGAGCATCCAGACTACTCAAGAACAGCAAAGGCGGCCCCACTCCAGGGGGAGGTCGCGTTCCAGAAGAGGTTCTAGACACAAGACCCGCTCCCAATCACGGGAGCGCTCGAGTTCTCAAGGTCACCATCAGGGTCGGGATCAGCCTGGGCGGCACCCGAATGGCCAGCTGCCTGGCGTTCAGTTCGAGATCACGGCTTCACACCCGGGGAGGACGCCAGCAGTTACATCGAAAGGCAGCTGGGCTGAGCGAGTGCGCAACGGCGCGGCAGAGGTGATGATAGGTAAGCTGCCAGAGCATGATAGAATTGCACAGCTAGAGCAAGAAAACGCGGGACTTACAAAATCGAATGAGAGGCTATCAGCTGAGTTAAAGGAAATAAAAATTCTTCTCACTAAGCTAACCAGCGCGCAGTCTTCACAGCCAATGCCTCAGCCAGTCCATGTCCCTGTGGCTGAAAACGTGGGGGACTCGAGAACCACAAAAAAGAGGGCAGTCATGGCAGAACACGTGGAAGCCAACCAAACGAGCATGTCAGATATGAAAGAGGTCCTTGACACGCTCAGCAAAGTAGTAGTCAATCTTAGCGAGCAGAAGGGTAGGCTACAGTCAAGCGTGGCTGCACTGGAAGAGCATATGACTTTGCGCATTACAAAGGTCGAAGCATATCTGCACAATACAGCAAGGCCTCCTCATTCACCAAACTCACCCCTTCGGCCACCAATACTAGTGGTACCAAACCTGTCGACAGGTGCAGAATCAGGCTCTGGCCGCCCATGTAATAACCATGATGGCAGTGCTACGTGAAGCATTTCGTATCTGGCAATAGAACTGTAGAGGTTACCTTAAAAAGAAGGCAGCCCTACAGCAGTATATCAGGAGCAGCCAAGAAAAGACTCATATTATATTATTACAAGAAACCCTTTCACCGCAAGCAATGTTGCCTGGATTCCGGCCTGTAATAGGGGATACTGAAGGGAGGGGAGTCTGCACCTTCGTATGCAAAAAACTAACGCACGTAACCCACGACCTCAAGATAGAAGCAGGCTGGTTGGAACACGTCATGGTAGAGATCGTGCCAGGTACCAGCAACCGTCAGAGCATTTTCATTCTTAATATATACAGCAGTCCAAAGGAACAAAAGCAAGGGTTCAAGACGGTTCTAAAGAAAGCTGTTAATATTGCCGGGGAATGTTCACTCGTCATAGCAGGTGATTTCAACGCCCCTCATCATACATGGGGTTACAAGTACAAAACTGGGAAAGGACATCGACTTTGGCAAAGTGCCAGTGAACTTGATCTTACCCTTATCACAGACCCCAGCCTGCCGACAAGGCTTGGTACATCTTGCTGCAGGGATTCCACCCCAGACCATACATTTGTAAGGAACATCAAGAAGGCCCAGTGGATGAACCTTGCTGTAGACCTAGGGAGTGACCACTGCATTCTTGCCACTACCTACGCCGTGTAGCGTAAAAAGCAGAGAGGATTACACTTCACAGACTGGGATAAGTTCCGGAAGATAAGGATGGAAAGGGAACAAGATGGCCACAGACAAGGCTTAGAGCAGTGGGTCAAACAGATTAAAGAGGACATCAAATCCGTCTCCTCCTCCATTACCACAGATTTTCCGGTTGAAAGAATGGATAGCCGGCTCGCTCATCTTCTTGAGGCAAAGCAAGCACTACTGAACCGTTGTAAGGGTCAGCGCCTGAACCGAAGACTGAGGAAGAAGATAGCTGAGATAAACAGATCAGTCGAGGAACATTGTCGCGCACTATCCAGGCAGCAATGGGACGGAATCTGCAACTCCGTCAATGGTCAGATGCGTAATGGCAAGACATGGAATATGTTAAAGCATCTCCTCAACGAAAACATCACCAAAACAAATCAAAAGCATGTTATCGCTCGAATTTTGCGCACTACAGAACAGCAAGTTGTGCAGCGGCTCGTGCATAGGTACCTCCCAATCAAAAGAGGATTAGAAACACCAAGTAGACAGTACCAGGACAGGCCCAATCCAGGTCTTGAGGGCGACTTTAACATCGAGGAGATCAGAAGAGCCTCTCATGATCTCAACGGCAGGTCGGCCCCTGGCCCGGATGGTATATCAAACAAGGCCCTTCGTAACCTTGATGATGATTCAATTGAAACCCTGAGGGATATGATCAATGCAGCATGGAAGGAAGGCAGGGTGCCAGAGCAGTGGAAGCTGGCCAGGACGATCCTTATTCTTTAGCCAGGAAAGCCCCCTAACTTGGACAACATGAGGCCAATATCCTTGACATCATGTATCGGCAAGGTTGCAGAACATGCCATACTGCACAGGATAAACAAGTACTTGGAGGATAAGGACATATATACACACAATATGATTGGATTCAGGGCAGGGCTATCCACACAAGATGCATTGAAGCTTACCAAACACCAGGTCATCGACAACAAAACGAGAGACGTAAAAGCCATTCTGTGCCTAGATCTAGAAAAAGCGTTTGACAACATCCACCACTCATTCATACTCGAAGCAATTCCAAGCTTGGTCTGGGGGAAGCCTTTTATGACTACGTATGGTCCTTTTTTACAGATCGGAAAGCCGTGATGAAGATTGCAAATATCGAGACCGCAGCAATCGAGCTAGAAGCAAGGGGAACGCCGCAAAGAGCAGTGGTTTCAACAATGCTGTTCAACATTGTCATGATTAGACTGTCAAAGAAATTGTCGAGCATCGAAGGATTAAAGCACAACATCTACGCAGACGAAATTACCATCTGGTGTACAGGTGGAAGCGAGGGGCAGATTGAGAGCGCCCTGCAAGAGACGATTCACACCGTAGAAGAGTACCTTCGTCCTTCTGGGCTGAAGTGCTCCTCGAGTAAGTCAGAAATTTTACTGTATTGGACTGCACGCCGGGGACCGAAGCCCAGGGGATGGAAGCTGTTAAACCAGATAGACATCCACCTCCGTACAAATCAAGGGGATTCCATCCAGAGGGTCGACTCCATCAAAGTCCTCGGCATGCTGATAGAGTCTACCGGCGCCAACAGCAAATTTATAGCCAAGTTAACTTGAAAAACAGACAGTGCGGTGCACCTCATACGCAGAGTGGCCAACAAAAGAAATGGGATCAAGGAAGACAACCTTATCAGGTTGATGCATGCGTTTGTTCTAAGCCACTTCACGTACGAGGCAGCAATGCACGACTGGTCAAGAGCAGAGTCCGAGACACTAAATGTGCTCCTCAGAAAAGTTATCAAGAAGGTCCTGGGCCTACCCATACATACCAGCACCGAGCATCTGCTTGAGCTTGGCATTCACAACACGCTCGAAGAAATAGCAGAAGCCCAAGAGAGGCACAGTTTGCAAGGTTATCTACAACAAGGTCGGGGAGAATGATCCTGCAGGAGCTGGGCCAAGACCCAATGGCAATCAGGCACACTTACAATGATATCCCCGACAACATCAGGGAGAATATCACGGTGTCTCCTATACCAAGAAACATGCATCCAGAACACAACGTCGGAAGAAGAGTAGCGAGGGCCAGGACTATACTTCGTCAAGTCTCAAACGAGGAACGAGGGGTCGTATTTGTTGACACAGCTTCCTACGCCAATGGGAAAGCGTTTGTGGCAGTGGTGGTCGATGGGGCTGGCCATGTCGTCAACTCAGCGACGGTCAAGACGAAAGACCCAATCATTGCGGAACAGGTGGCCATCGCCTTGGCACTCAAGATGGATAACATTGAAGTCGTCTACAGTGATTCCATGGCAGCACTACGGGCGTTCGCCAAGGGGACGGTCTCTGAACAAACGCTGAGAATACTGCAAGGCAAGAACATAACGCATCATCTTCTGAGTTGGTTCCCAGCTCACCTTGTGCAAATCAACGATTCCCCTCCCAATCTCAATGAAGCAGCACACGAGGCGGCGCGAGAACTCTCTAACCGCGCCTCCTTGGGAATGCGTTCTTCTGGTGAAGGGGATAACCGGGAAATTCTTGCAACATATAACGAGCTCACTAAACATTTCTACCTGTCTAGGAGGATTTTCCCTCCACCTCACAAAAATCTAACCCGGCCCCAAGCACTTACATTAAGGCTTTTGCAAACGCGGATGTACCCTACTTTGAAAATCATTAAGGCTTTTGCAAACGCGGATGTACCCTACTTTGAAAATGTTACACATCATGTACCCTGATCTATATCCAAGTAATCTTTGTCCACATTGTGGGGAAATAGCTTCATTAGAACACAAGCTCTGGCAGTGCACCAAATTCGCTCATTTATCGCACATCACCTCTGCCAGATGGGAGGCGGCAATCCGCAGCTCATCCTTGGCAGATCAGCTCTGGGCTGTCCACCAAGCCCGCGAGGCGGCTGAGGAGCTTGGCATCTCAGTCCCTACGTGGGAGCTGCCCGCAACACAGTGATCTGTGTTTTGGAGGACCAAATAAAAGTTTATCCAATCCAATCCAATCCTACTTTGAAAATGTTACACATCATGTACCCTGACCTATACCCAAGTAATCTTTGTCCACATTGTGGGGAAATAGCTTCATTAGAACACATGCTCTGGCAGTGCACCAAATTCGTTCATATATCGAACATCACCTCTGCCAGATGGGAGGCGGCAATCTGCAGCTCATCCTTGGCAGATCAGCTCTGGGCTGTCCACCAAGCCCGCGAGGCGGCTGAGGAGCTTGGCATCTCAGTCCCTACGTGGGAGCTGCCCGCAACACAGTGATCTGTGTTTTGGAGGACCAAATAAAAGTTTATCCAATCCAATCCAATCCTACTTTGAAAATGTTACACATCATGTACCCTGACCTATACCCAAGTAATCTTTGTCCACATTGTGGGGAAATAGCTTCATTAGAACACATGCTCTGGCAGTGCACCAAATTCGTTCATATATCGAACATCACCTCTGCCAGATGGGAGGCGGCAATCCGCAGCTCATCCTTGGCAGATCAGCTCTGCGCTGTCCACCAAGCCCGCGAGGCGGCTGAGGAGCTTGGCATCTCAGTCCCCACGTGAAAGCTGCCCGCAGCGCAGTGATCTGTGTTTTGGAGGACCAAATAAAAGTTTATCCAATCCAATCCCTCTACTGGTGACAAAAACGTACTGAAGTTGAGGAGCTCCGAGGACAGCCAAACGATATATGGTGTATATAAATGGCTAGCCGTAAACACTGATCACAACACACACTCTGTAGCCCGTGGTTAGCGCCGCACGCTGCGGGATGAGAAGTTGCTGGTTTGACGTACCACGAGAGAACCTTTTCTTCTCGTTTTATTATTTTTAACTTCGTAGAATTTCTTAGTGAACTTCGGCGTCTTTGCGTCTATCTATCTATCTATCTATCTATCAATCTATCTCCTTACGACATTTAGCTGTCCAGGCCGTTTCGATAACGGTATTATTACCAAACTTGGTATGGCATAACACTATTGTATGAAAAACATATTTGAGTAGTCATAACATGAAATTTATGACATGGATGTCATGAATGTCATGAATTATATATCATGGTCCTGTAGTTGTTGCGGTTGTTCACATAGCATGTCGCAAAACTGGTATGGTATGATACGACTGCATGGCGAACCCAAGCGACATACCCTAACATGAAAATGATGACATGCGTGTTATGTAACAACATGACTACATGCCAAGCTCATGATGCGCTCGTGGGCGTTTCACTAGCGTCACGTATGCCAAATTTGGTATTACTGTACGTGAATGGATGACGAAGGTATGTGACTGGTGCAAATATGATAATCACGAGATGCGTGTCATGTAACAACATGACTGCATGTCATGCTCATAATGCGCTGGCGGCCGTTACGCTAGCTTTACTTATACGAAATTTGGTATTACGGAACGTGAATGGATGACGAAGGTATGATACTGGTGCAAAAATCATAAACATGAGATGCGTGTCATGTAACAACACGACTGCATCTCGTGCTCATGATGCGCTGGCGGCCGTTACGCTAGCTTCACTTATACGAAATTTGGTATTACGGGAGGTGAATGGATGACGAAGGTATGATACTGGTGCAAAAATGATAAACATGAGATGTGTCTCATGTAACAACATGACTACAAGCTACGCTCATGATGCGCTAGCGGCCATATCGGCAGCTTCACATGTACCAAACTCGCTATTACGCGACGCGAACGGACGACATAGGTAAATGACACAAACAAACATGATGATCACGACATGCATGTGATATAACAACATGACTACATGCAACACTCATGATGCCCTCGCGGCCGTTTCGCTAGCTGTACATATGTCAAATGGGTATTACGTGACGTCAATGGATGACGAAGGCAGGTGACTGATGCAAACATGATAATCATGAGATGCGTGTCATGTGAGAACATCACTACATGCCACAGTCAAGGTGCCAATACATTTTGACGCGACGCGATGCGTGTGCTCACCGGCGTTCATTTCGTCGCGTCACGCCGGCGTTGTCACGCCAGGCACCGGTCCTGCCATATACTCGCAGACGCGCGCCGCGCTGCGTTGCTTTGATGCACGCGCGTCGCGTCCGGTGTACCTCCGTCGCGGAAAGAGTGAGACGCAGAGTTGTCTGGGTAACGCCGCAGTTCACGCCAGTTGCCGTCAAGCCGTGCCGATGGACGCTGGTCGTGTCGGTCGCGCTTGGCGTCAGAATATAGAGTGCTCGCGTTTCGCTGGCGTAGCGTCGCTGGGACCAGCGTGCGCGCGCGTCAACGCAACATTAGAGTATATTGGGCCCTTCATAATGCACTCGCAGCCGTTTTGCTAGCTCCACTTATACCAAATTCGGTGTTACGTGACGTCAATGCATGACGAAAGTATATGACTGGTGCAGACATAATAATCCTGACACGCGTGTCTTATAAGAACAAGACAAAATACCACGCTCATAGCGTGCTCTCGGTAGTTTCGCTTGCTCCACATATACTAAATTTGGTATGACGTGACATGAATAGATGATGAAGGTAAACGACACATTAAAACATGATAATCACGACACGTATAATTTACTGAAGTAGTGTATAATTTGTCTGCGCTTACGTCATCTCTGTAAGAAGACGTTTGCGTCCAAAATTACAGACAATTCAAGTGCATCAGCTTTCTTCGCGTGAAAACCCACTTGCGTTTGCTCCGCAGTTTTAGCTCAGGTGGCCTGTGAGCATCTGTCCTCTCAACAAGCGTAGTGCTGACACCATTTTTTATTTCGCACTACCCCGCCCTTCAGCCTTCCGCTTCCATTCCCAAGAAAGCATTCTTAGTCAGCGGTGTTATTGACCGAAGAAAAAGTGGACTTCGCGCAAGAAAACTCTCGGTCTACCTTCGCTAAGAACCATTCTCATCATGTCCCGGCCTCCACCACCTCCTTAATATTGTGCGAAGGCAGCCGCTTAGCTCGGCGTGCCAGTGCTAAGCCTAAGCTTTGCGCAATATCTACACACTGTTGTGTTCCCCACTGTTTCCTCGCTCTCGGCTGATACCCCCCCCCCCCCCATCTTCAATTCAGCGGCGTTAACAGTAAAGTTACTCGTATTTCCTCCGTTTCGTTTAGCCCGTTGTTGCAGGTGAGGAGAAAAATAGAGGCCTGGACGGCCTGAAATTTATGCGCTGGATCCTGGTGCAATCTATCTTGGCGTTAGCTGTCGGAAAGAAAGGTAAGAAAGTCGTTGCTTTATCCCACTGTGGGACGCGTTGTTGTGTGAGGTTGCCGTGATGAAACACTCAGACTATTGCGGTTTGTGCCGCGCCTGTGAGAACGATAGCGTGTGCGTCTGAAATGCCAGCCATGCAAAAGGCAGCTCCTTAACCATATCAGCTCTATGCACTCTTCGCTGGCACGTTAGTAAAGAATGGTTTTGAGAGCGTAGTGTGGACGCTAATAAGCAGCCTGCAAATAGTGTGTTCCCACAGTAGGAATGCATAGGAATATGGACTTTACTAGGCAACATAAGAATACGAACAATAATAAAAGAGACGGCCAAATGTTGCTGCCTACGAGACAAAATTATCGGTTGTATTTGTCTCATTTTTACAGCTTGAATGGTAAGCATTTAATGTGATTTTCTGAATAAAAAGACAGAACTAATTAGGCGAGCATACAAGTCCTGGAATAACTTGTGCCACGTATAGTGATAGCACAATCTATACGACAACATTTTATGCAGGGAAAAACAGTGACAAGTGAACTTATACCCGCAAACAGTTCTGAAAGCAATGTTTGCGACCGAGCAATTAGAGGAGGTGGTGAAGAGGAGGGCGGGGACATAATATAGTAACAGCAGACACAATAGGCATCGTAAAATGAACACGATATGAAAAGGAGGACAGTAGTGGCGAAGTAAACAACACAAGTGCTTGAGTGGTCGCCTTTGCCTCTTGGGTCCTCGTCTTCAGTGCGTTTTTGTAGAATGACATGCCAACTCCTTTAACAATCGATTGGTCGATGAATTTCTGTTGTTATTTTGTCCTGCAATTTCTACTCCCTTTCATGAAGCACCTGCCACAGACACTCATCAAGGGGGAGGTGCATATTTCCTATATTTAATAAAGAACTGCATTCTCATTGACACCTTACTTTTTTTACAACTCGCTAAAGTAAATATTTAGATCGGAACATCATCTCACAGTAATTGTGAAGACAGCTTTTGATTATTAAAGAACTATTCAAAAGGGCTTATTATTTCGCTTCATGCTGTTTGATTTTGTCAGTAGTCGGGTTGTGTCGATGCGTTCCCGAAAACAGCTATTACGACGCATCTGTTATGGTCGAGGATCGACGTGTGTCTTAAATTAAAATTTATCGTTAACACAAACTGCAACGCACACTCTTTGTCTTCTTCTACCTCTCCTGCTTCACTCCCAAACATGTGCCCATATTTGTCCTGCACGGGACGCCATATTCTGGTGGGCAAGAAAACGAGTACATGGAGAGATAGACAGAAAATGAAGTATAGTAATATCAAAGCTTCTAATGTTCAAAAACTGAGCTTAAAAACAAAAAATAGCAAGCCTATTCATGTATAGTATAGCATAACAAAGCGCGGAAAACAGAGAGTTAAGAGGACAAAATCTTAGCCAAGCCAGAAACAGCTATAGGCTCTCGCCACTTCTGCTGTGACTCAGCCTTGCACGACTGACTGCAAGCCACGCTACACTTCTTTGCAGCAACTTGACGTCACATATCTAACATGCATAGAGGGAAGAGCCAGGACGGTAAACTGGAGAACGGTCGCCATGCAGTGCTCTGTCTGCATCACGCAGTCACCCACATAAGTGGCAAGTGGGATTTCAATTGTCTTTCGTTCACTTTGATTTCCTTTGTCGCTATCAGTTTTGCCCCTCAAGTTGTTAAAGACGATAGTCTTTCTTGGGGACCTTCGACGGGAAAACTATGGTCTGTCTGTCTGTCTGTACATTTGTCTGTTTTTTCACCCTAACGAAACCTCAAACGGCATTAAACGACCAACCCCATCCGCAGTCCCCAACAGTATTGCTCAAGGTTTAACGTTCATAGTTGTGTGATTGTCCATTAAAAAACAAATATTGCGCATACCACCACCAACACCAGCACCTATAAAAAACAAATATTGCGCATATCTGAGGCGCCCTAACAGCACGTCTATGTTTCGTATTTCTGCCTTTATACTAGAGGAGACACACACAAGTAACTCTAAGGACTGTAGCGTTTATCTTGCTGCGCTGACAGTGAAACGCGATGCTCTAGAAGGTGTTTCCAACGCTTTGCTACGACGACATGGTGGTGGCGCCTGCCCGTCCCTTTGCATTCTACACCTTATCATTTCCGTGACCAGCGCGCAACTTTCTCCGCAGTCGCGGTTGCCTTTTTAGAAGATAGCAGCCAGATGGCGCTTGTATTTAACGTGCCTAGATGCGCTTGTTCGCCTCCGCTACACGCTCGAGCCACTCTAACGCAGCGCCTTCAGAATACCATTCAACAATTTTCTTGCGCAGAACAGCAAATAAACGTTTTACTCACTGTCTCCAGACGCAAGACTATCCTCTTTCGACGAAATTTACAGTGTCACATGTAGATTCGGACAATTTTTTTAAGATACATCATTTCTCTTTTTCTCATGTCAGATCACACACGCCCCATGTATGAGATATAAAAAGATGCGGCGATGGCGTAGTAGTTAGAGAATCCGCCTCGCATGCAAAAGGTCCGTGGCTCAAATCCCAGTGCCGCGCACTTCCCAACCGCATTTTTAAAAAATCCGCGTGGGGATGAAACTGAATTAAGAGGCCTGGGGTGCGGCCTAACCGGTAACCACCTACGGGAACGCACTCCCTCGCCAGAGAAGGACTGGCCACCCTGGTGCAGTATCTGGCCACTACCTCCCACATTCATACGTCAAATAACTCACGGCCCTCAGTCCCCAGGAGCGGCGAAGGAACTGACCACGGCGGCGGTCAGATCTGCAACACATCAGAGGGTGCTAAGAATGTCTGGATCCGGACAGGCCGCCATTGGAACCTGAACTTGGCAACGTTTAACGCTAGAACCTTATCTAGTGAAGGAATTCTAGCTGTACTATTTGAGGAGCATGAGGGTGTCAAATGGGATATAATAGGGCTCAATGAGGTTGAGAAGACAGATGAGGCCTATACGGTGCTGCAGAAAGGGCACGTCTTTTGCTATCGGGGCTCGGCTGACAGAAGAAAACTGGGAGTGGGGTTCCTAATTCACAGAAACATAGCTGGCAACATAGAGGAATAATATAGCATTAATGAAAGGGTGGTAGGTATTATAATTAAACTGAATAAAAGATACAAGATGAAGGTAGTACAGGCTTACGCACCTACATCCAGCCATGATGACGCTTCAGTTAAAAGCTTCTATGAAGACGTGGAATCGGCAATGAGTAAGGTAAACGCACAGTATACTATACTGATGGGATACTTCAATGCAAAGGTAGGGAAGAAGCAGGCTGGAGACCAGGCAGTAGGAGATTATGGCATCGGTACTAGAAACGCCAGAGGAATGACACGAGTAGAATTCGCAGAACGCAATAATTTAAGGATTTTGAATACCTTCTACCGAAAACGTGGAAACCGCAAGTGGACATGGAGGATCCCTAATGGAGAAAATAAGAATGAAATAAACTTTATAATGAGTGCACACGCAGGCATCGTGCTGATGTGCAAGTGGTTAGCAAGGTACGATGCAGTGACCATAGAATGGTACGGTCTCGAAGTCGCCTAGACTTGAAGAAGGAACGACAGAAACTGATACGCAAGAAGCCAATCAATGAGCTAGCACTGAGAGGGAAAGTACAGAAATTCAGAGTCTCGCTTCAGAACAGGCACTCGGCTCTTAGTGAGGAAACCAAGCTTAGCGTAGATACAATGAATAATACGGAGTGTGCAGTGGAAGTTGGAGGAAGGGTAGTTAGACAGGACACTGGCAAGCTCTCCCAGGAAACGAAGAATCTCATTAAGAAGCGTCAAATTATGAGAGTCTCAACTACAACAGATAAATTAGAACTGGCAGAGCTTTCGAAGTTTATTAATAGGCGTAAGGTATGCGATGTAAAAAGGTATAACATGGAGAGAATTGAACACGCTCTGAAAAACGAAGGAAGCGTGAAAGCAGTGAAGAGGAAACTTGGGATAGGCAAAAATCGGATGCATGCACTAAGGGACAAGGAGGGCAAAATAACTACCAGTATGGATAGGATAGTTGAAATAGCGGAGGAGTTTTACAGAGATCTGCACAGTAACCGGGACAACCATGACCTTAATACTATAAGAACTAGCAGTAACCCAGATGACACCCCCACAGTAATGATAGAAGAAGTCAGAAAAGCTTTGGAGAGCATGCAAAGAGGCAAAGCTGCTGGTGAGGATCAGGTAACATTAGGTCTGCTAACAGATGGAGGACAGATTGTGTTAGAAAAACTAGGCACACTGTTTACGAGGTGTCTTCTGACAAGAAGATGCTAACATCATCTTAGTACATAAGAAAGGAGATGACAAGGATTTGAAGAATTACAGGCCAATCAGCTTGCTCTCTGTAGTATGCAAGCTATTTACAAAGGTAATTGCTAACAGAGTAAAGAAAACATAAGAATTCAATCAACCAAAGAAAGAAGCCGGATTTCGAACAGGCTACTCAACAATCGACCACATTCATACTAGCAATCAGGTAATAGAGAAATGCTCAGAATATAACTAACCACTATACATAGCTTTCAAAGATTACGAGATGGCGTTTGATTCAGTAAAAATATCAGCCGTCATGCAGACACTGCGGAATCAGGGGGTCCATGAAGTATATATAAACATCCTTGAAGAAATTTCAGGGGATCAACTGCTACCATAGTGCTTCATAAAGAAAGCAACAGAATACCAATCAAGAAGGGCGTAAGGCTGGGCGACACAATCTCCCCACTGCTATTTACCGCAATCTCACAGGAGTTTAACAGAGGCCTAGAATGGAAACAGTTAGGAATAAGAGGAAACGGAGAGTACCTTAGTAACTTGTGCTTCGCTGATGACATTGCATTGCTGAGTAACTCAGGGAATGAATTGCAACTCATAATTACGGAGTTTTACAAGGAGAACAGAAAGGTAGGTCTTAAAATTACTCTGCAGAAAACGAAAGTAATGTACAACAACCTCGGAAGAGAGCAGCGCTTTGAGAAGGTGATAGTGCACTTAAAGTTGTAAAGGACTAAGTCGATTTAGGGCAGGTAATAACCGCGAAGCCGAACCACGAGATTGAAGTAACTAGAAAAGTAAGAATGGGAGGGAAGCAATTTGACAATCACTCTCAAATTATGACAGGTAGATTGCCACTATCCCTCAAGAGGAAGGTATATAACAGCTGTGTCTCGGCGGTACTTAGCTACGGAGCAGAAACCTGGAGACTTACAAAGAGGGTTCAGATTAAATTGAGGACGACGCAGCGAGAAATGGAAAGAAAAATGGCAGGTGTAACCTTAAGAGACAAGAAGAGAGCAGAGTGGATTAGAAAACAAACGGGGGTTAAGGATCTCAGAGTTGAAATCAAGAAGAGTAAATGGACATGGGCAAGGTATGTAGCACATAGACAGGATAAACAGTGGTCATTAAGGGTAACTAACTGGATTCCCAGAGAAAGCAAGTGGGTTAGGAGGAGACAGAAGGTTAGGTGAGCAGATGTGACTGAGAAGATTGCGGGTATAAATTGGCAGCAGCAAGCACAGGACCGGGTTAACTGGCGGAACATGGGAGCGGCCTTTGTTCTGCAGTGGACGTAGTCAGGCTTATGATGATGATGGTGATGAAATATAAAAAAGATCTTCTCCCCCCTCGCAAATTCTCCTGCCTCTTTTGATCTTTGCATGAGATACTGGAGTGCCAGTGTTCGGCCAGCTAGCTGAGGCGAGTTAGACTCCTGACTGATATTCATCGTGTCGTCGCTCCAAACATGTTGATATAGCCGTAACGGGGCACTAAACCTCAAATTGAACAATGCGATGTACTCACAATTATCCAAGTGAATAAAAAGAGGCAAATGAAGACCGAACAGGCGCTTAGGCTCAATGCAACGACAGCTATCCCAACGCAACAATGCCATGCAGGAAAAAAAGTGTACAAAGCAATAGTTCAGTTGGTGAGCTCCCGTCGTGCACAGCAGCAGTAGTGGCCAAAATGTAGTTTTGCAGAACGTTTGTTTCACGTTCAAAACAATCGTGACGCAAATGAGAGCGATGAGATTGCGGAACTTTCTTGAGCAAGTCGATTCTTCCACCTTAGAAGTTGCAAATGAGATAAAAAACAAAAAAAATGTACTTCAAATGAGTGATGGCGAGAAAGCATTGTGCATTTTCGGCGCTTTATGTAAATTGGTAGCATAGGTGACCAAGGCAAAAACCTTTTCAACTTTTCTTCTTGTAACTTTCTGGACTGATAATACCCATGATCTTTGCAACTATATACTTCATCGTTCCCAACGAGATAAAATGGCAATAATGTCCTTACTCTGAATAAGTTAACGCGATGTTAACGCGATTTTAACGCCCATACGTTCGTCTGTCTGCTTTTATATCTGTCTGTCTGTCTGTCTTTCTGATACTGCCGGTTACGTCTGACGCAGGACAAAAGTTAGACTAATAAAATCTTGGTCCCTAAAATTATTCGTTTATTACAAAGCGGCTGCTATAGTCTTCTAATGTGAGATATATGCTGCAGGAGGAAGCTGAAGGCAGGGTGGTATTTCTATCAACCAATATTTCTGCAAGAATGTTTTATATCGTGAGGCAATCTCATCTTTACTCTCCACACTAAAAGCATATTGGTTGTAAAATCGCAAAAAGATTGGATAACTATAGCCTATTACTTTTCGTTCATTGCAGGCACCTATGCGTTTGTTAAAAAGTGTAGGAGACTAAATATTCAATTAAGCACTTCGATATTCATTCAATAGATAATACTACCCTACTATGCGCATGGCGAGCCTCAGAGCTCTTTGTTCGGTTTCGCGTCAGCTACCAGTTGACTCTGTTCACGTAATCCAGTCCACACATATCATTACGCACGAAATGACACCATGAGCAGCAGGTGGGTCGTGAACAACCACTTATGCTTATAGTATTAATCGCGGTAGTTTAACGTCCCAATACCACCATATGATTGTGAGAGACGACGTAATGGAGGGCTCGGGGAATTTCAACCACCTGACGTTCCTTACGTGCACCCAAATCTGAGCAAACTCGTCGGCAGAGTTTTTACCTCCATCGAAAATGTAGCCGTTGCAGCCGGGGCGCGCTCCCGTGACCTGCGGGTAAGCAGCCTTAGCCAATAGATTACCGTGGCGGGTAACGATCACTTATGTTCAACCCTGTTTTAGCCCAATAATGTTTTAGGTTTAGGAGGTCGGCTTGCCAGCGTATCCGTTTGTCACTGTGTATATTGTATAAATACGGTCCGTTTCAACTTCACGAGAGGACTTCACGTGAGGAGGCCAAGTTAACTTCCCCTGAAAACGCCATCCTATCACGGCACCATCACGACACAAGGTTGACGAAATTGGTGACGCAATTGTGACGTGATCATGAAGAGGCGAAGCACCTTACGGTCACGGCTTGTCGGCTCTTTGTCAAGGTGTCGGATATTGTTAAAGCAACTACACAGCAACTTTGGCTCGAAGCGATTTTTCAGTTCTCCTTAGAAATGTTGCCCGAGCAGACATCTTGGCTGCCACATAGCTATCGCCTCCCCTCGCCTCGCCTACGCGTCTCAACTCGTCTCCCAGCAGCAGCCGCCAGAAACCTAGAATTGACCATATTACCTAACAAAGAACTCGCGAACGGAAACGATATCCGCAGAGTTCATGCCATTACCTGCATATTCTAGGCTGTACAGGATACGTCTATTAGTTTGTTCGTGTCATTTAAGCCGGCAAGCCACTACACCGCACACGTATTACCCGAATCCATTTCCTCTCAGATTACTGCACCTGGACCCTCCGACAGGGTATTTATTCACCCTATACAAGCGCCAACTCTTTTTGTGCCTGTTACAACAAACGTCTCTGACTTCTTTTTTACCTGCGCATGTGTTTGTACAATGCATCCAGGCATTCGTCGTAAAAGCACTGGCACAGCAAAGCAAGAAAAAAAATTATCGAATAAAAATACAAATAAAGGTGAGACACTGGTGATAAAACGAACAGAACAAGTGAGAAAGTTATTGTGCAATGTTCCGCCGCAAGAAACAAACAAAAAAAGGACGCGACTTCCGGCCGCTATCAATCAAACGAGATAAACACCAAGGCCTCACCTCAGATATGTATACCAGAGCAATCATTAAACTTCGGCTTTCTATGGCGTGCAAGGCGTCAGTGAAGAATAATACGGCCGCAGTTAGTGGAATGAAATGTTTTCCCATTAATCACCTGAAATAAAATGTGTACTTCGAAATACCCGTTGCGTTCCAAAGGCACGTGGACCGAAACTTTCACGAGCACTCTGCGAAGATTGCGCCGTTACTCAACGAGTTATATTTTTTATTGGTATAATATGTAAGGAGATGTTAGCCCACAAGTACGGCACCCGCTACTCCTTAGCCCTCGAGTGAAAGTTGAACACATATCTTACTAGAAAACATAAAGATCAGTGCGTGAAAAATATAAAAACCCGAGCACACATACGCAAAAACACTCATATGCACTTATCAAACAACAGCAACACAATGATAACGAAAGGTTCGAAAGTGAACGGACGCAGTCTATGATAATGTCCCTCGTTAACATACGATCTAACCAGCACAAAATGGCAGAGCCCTCGTCTGGTACTTATGAAGATGTATTCACTCATGTATACATAACAGTCAACACGCCATGCACTTGAACGAAAACACAAGATAAATGTCATATTATACTGTACATAATACTTTGAACTTTGAACTTTATTATGAATAAACAACATACAGTAAAGAAAAACATGTTAGCAATATCTGGATCCTTAGCAGAATGCTAGTATGGATCCATGCAATTATAACATACAATAATTAGAGGCAGGAGAAAGAGTTGTATAATGAACGACATTTTAGTTTAAGATGCAGATTGTTTTGATAAACATATCACTTATACACAGATACCGAACACATTAAAGAGGAAAAATCCAACTTATACACTACACTTTGAACACGTTTTTGGTTTGCATACTTAACGTAATACATCTAATATTTCTGTACATCTGGTAATAGCATTCCTGGTAATAAGCACGACGTGTAACATAAATGAAAGTTCGTTATTTTTTTGGAGCGATTCCACTGTCTTGCAAGAAACTTTTTAACGCTTTTAAAGCATACGTCTGTAAAGTCCCAGTTAGCCATTGGCCCAGAAGTTTTTTTATACTAAACGGTCTAATGCCAACATATTCCGATTTAAGACGGCGCATCGGCTTGTCATGATGTGGACCGTCTATAAAACGATGACATATATTTTCATCTATAAATCTACATTCACATTCGGGAGTTAAAGCACTGCCAATTCTGTGCAAAAAATGTTTTGTGTATGCGCTGCCTAGCTTCAACCGTTGAATAAGCTTTTTCCTTACTGTTATCGAATGCTAGCGTAACTTCAAATTCAATGAATAGATTGATGTGATATAAGTCACAGCTCTTTGTACTTTGGTCAAACTAAGCAGTTTCAGTCATTCCGAAATTGTAGCCTTTATAATACTACGCTATTCACTTTTCGAGATTGGTAAAGCAATGGCAACATCTATACGATGTGCTTGCCATGCCACTTCATCGGCAGCTGTGTTCCCAGGAATGTTGCAATCGGCAGGTATCCACAGGAATTTGATCCCATGTTGCGCCTGGCTTGCTTTGGCGAGCTCTTCAAGTGTTTTGTACGTCATGCTATCACTAATTACTGTCGTGTTCGTACTGAAGATTGATGGTAATGCGACCTGTGAATCGCTGAAAAGTGCCCATTCTTTGCGTCTGCTACTGAGTTTATTAACTTTAGAGCATACAGAATACCGAAGAGCTCAGTTGTTGTAGATGGCGTCGTGCTACATATCTTAAATGATTCCTAAATATTGAGCTGTGGTACAATAACTGCATGCTGATGTTGAAGACGTTGTAGTACTTGAGCCATCTGTGTAAACGCGTTCGTATGTGGGATACCGCATGTATATTTGATATAGCGCTAGTTGTTGAGCTGCTTGCAAGAACATATCTCTCTTTCTGATGATGCCATCTACTGACAATTCAATGCTTAGTATTGCAAGCCGCCATGCAGAAAAGTCAACGTCAGAGCTCCAAAATTCATTCCTTGGTAATATGTGTAGATTATTATGCATTTCTTTATTATCACTGCTTTTATCCAGTGCCAATAGGTGGTCTTTGCGCGGCGTCTGTAAGCGAAAAAAACGGCGGCTTGTTTCGATTGTTCTCACGACTGGAAAGGGTGGTTGTCGAGCCTCTGCTATGACAAGGCTGCTGGAAGTGGCTCGTGGAACACCTGGGCAGACGTGCAGTCTTCTAGCTAATAGTCTTTGAAGTGGCTACTCTGAAGTGCGGGAAAGGTCGCGTAAGACTGCTGCAGAATATTCAAATTTTTTTTCGTAATAAAGCATTATGAACAGCGAGCATACATGATACAAATCCGCTCCATGACGTCCCAGCAATTCTACGGAGTATATTCACTAGCATGTTCACGTCGTTTTCGAATTTCTTTATGTGAGGTGCCCATGATAGCTGCCACTCAAGTATTACTCCGAGAAATTGGTGCTGTGTCACAGTCATTAGTGGTTCTCCTTCTAAACTAAAGTTGAAAATTTTCAACTACCTGCGGGTGAAGGGCGTGCGACAAAACCATTCCCCTTTCTTTTAAAAAGTAGTTAGTACTATTTATGCCGTCTCGCAATGTAATCTGAATTAACTTAACGTCAGTTCCAGGTGCCCAAAGGCACACATCATCTGCACAAAAAGAGTATCATAACCAAGAAGGCACTCTTTCTGTAAGTCAGCCATAACGCAGCTGAAAAGAGAAGGGCTGAGTATGCTTCTTTTTGGCACTCCCTGTCCGACATTGTGTTCAGCACTTTTTCCTTCACTCGTCTGAATTAATATTTTGTGACCTGATAAAAATTTAGAGAACCACCGCAAAGGCCTGCCTGGCAGTACAAGTTCCAACATGCCTAGCAGAAAATGAAAGTGAATGACTGTGTCAAATGCCCTTTTGATATCTAAGAACACTGCGACCGTGAAACTACCACAGGCGCGTTCATGCTCCATATACGTTACTATGTCCGCTATTGCATCCATTGTGCATGTTTCCTAAAACATGTTAAATAGTTGGACAATACACCGGTTCTGTTACACCACCACTGAAGTAGCGCATCAGTAATATTTTTATTACCTTAGATAAACAACTTGTCAGACTGATTGGGCGGAAGGATTCAAGGTTCAAGGGCGTCTTAGCCGGTTTTAAGATCGGAATAATTCGAGCGAGCTTCCAATACTTGGGTAGAACTTCTTCTGTCCATAGATTGTTGTGAATATCTAAGAGAATTGTTGTGCCTGTTGGCCCAAGGTTCCTTAGCATGTAATGCCGTCCGGACCAGAGGCCGATTTTTGATGACATGATACTATAGCACATTGCAGCTCACTTAACGTAAATACAAAGTCTAGTTGAGGATGCTGGGCCCAGAAGCAAGCAATAACAATAGTTATATAAATATGTAATAATAAACATACTGCTACTACTACTATAATAATATTACTAATATTAGTAAAATTTGTTATAAATATTGATGATGATCATAATATCAATAAACTAATTGTTTGTGTGTATTCTTCGTTCATTTGCTTCTATAACGGTAAACTTACGGTGAAGGCTGCATGTATAGTGATTGTAAGCGCCGAACTTGTTCTATAGATATACCTCAAAGACCTATAGGCGTAATTACAAGAGTGATGATGTTTATGGAAACTTAAATACGGTTTTTAAACCATTTATGTGGATCGCAAAATATGTAGATTGGAGTGGTGCGGCGAAAAGAAGGCAGATTAAGGTTTCGGTTTCATGACTAATTGATTGATATGTGGAGTTTAACGTCCCAAAACCACCATATGATTATATTACACGTCGTAGTAGAGGACTCCGGAAATTTCGGCCCCCTGGGGTTCTTTAACATGCACCTAAGCTTGCCTGAGGGGCAAATTAAACTGGGACGAAAACGCCCGACTGTTCTGTATCCTCACGTGATCCCCGAATGGAGTGTTCGTTTTCAATGGAAGAACTAAAGGCTGTGCTTGCTTTCTGTAGACGTTCTTCAGCGCCAGGACCTGACAGTATCATCCACCGCGTTCTGTCTCACCTAGGAGATAAAGGTCGGAAGGCACTCTTGCTGCTATACAACGATTACTAGCAAACTTGCATGGTTCCACAGGAACTCTTACTGCCCGATTGCCCTCGCGAGCTATGTGGGAAAGGCTATGCAAAGAATGATTTTAACGCGTATGGAATGGTACCTAAAGTTCCACGAAATATATCCAGATGCCATGACCGGGTTCAGACGAGGCCCTCATCAAATGACAATGTAGTTGACTTGGTGACATATATAGAGCACAAGAAGTCCTGCAAACGGTTATCTGCTGCTCTCTTTCTTCACGTGAAAGTGGCTTGCGACAATGTCACCCACGAAGCCATTCTCAACGCACTAGAAGGAGGAAAACTCGGTGGCAACATACATATGTGGGTTCAGAGCTACCTACAGAATAGGTCATTTCACGTGCAGACAGAGAATAGCCCGACACACGAGTATTACTGTAGCCGAGAAGTCCCGCAAGGCGGAGAGCTAAGCCCGACGTTGTTAAACCTCACACTCATTGGACTAGTTGGCAAGCAACCAAGCAGTGTACGACTTTCCATTTGGGTTGATGACATCTGTGTGTGGACTTCCGGTGTGACTCGACTTCAGAAGGCAGCATCAGTGACATCGCACCACCTACGCAAACAAGGGCTCGGAATTGCAAGTGGAAAGTGTGCAGTCGTGACTTTCACCATAAATCAATGTCCGCTTACGGCATATCAATTAACGGGCGATTGGTGTCACGCGGGTGGAGTCACAGGTTCTTGGGAGTCATAATCGACGAAAACCAGTCTCGGACCCCACACGTGAACTACGTGAAAAAGCGGCTGACCGTCAATTGTCCCTTGTTCAGGTTTTTTTGCCGGAAAAAGTTGGGGAGTGTCTGTCAAGTCTACGTTACGGCTGTACAAGGTATTATTTATTGGATTTCTGCGATACAGCCTACCTGTTATATCTAACCGACAATGCGGAATGCGACGTCTGCGGCGCCGAAGAAGTCATCGAACATCTGCTATGCCGTTGCCCTTGATTTGCCTCTGAAAGACAGAAGCTTTCGGACGCATTGCGACTGTTGGACAATCGGCCACTCTTAATTCAGATGCTACTGGGACACTGTCCTTGTCTTTCGTCGGCTCAAAAGGCAGTCAAAGCCGTCTTGCGGTTTTTGAGGACTTCAGGCCTATGTGAACACCTTCAACTTTCGTGTAGGGTCACCACTGCATGCGCGTCAGCCTATTGACTGACAATTCTTTTTTTTCTCTCTTTCTCTTCTCTTATCTCTCTCTCTCATCTTTATACCCACTTTCCCGTTCCCCCAGCGTAGAGTAGCAAACAGGGCATGTGCCTAGCAAACCTTCCTGCCTTCCCTCTTGTTGTTCTTGTCCTCCACCCAAATCTAAGCATATGGGCCTACAGCATCTTCGCTTCCATCGTAAATGCAGCCACCACAGCCTGGATTCGACCCCGCGACCTGCGGGTCAGCAGCCAAGTACCTCAGCCCCTAGACTACAACGGCGGGGCAAAAAGGTTCTGTTTCCGTCCGGTTGCAACAAAAAGAAGTGAATATGAGCAGCAGTTTTTGCTGGTGGTGGGTAAACTGCTAATAATAATAATAATAATAATAATAATAATAATAATAATAATAATAATAATAATAATAATAATAATTGTTGTGCTGCAAAGTTTCAAAACCACCACATAATTATGAGAAACGCCTTGGAGAGCTCCGAATATCGGAGCACATGGGTCTCAAGCAATTTTACGTTCAACGAAAATGTGGCCGCCGCGGCCTGGATTTGATCCCGTGAACTGTGGGTCAGCAGCCGAGTGCTAAACTCTATAGTCATAATTTGCGCAGCTGCACAAGCAAATCACGCTGCTCTGCGTATTTGATGTCACAAACGATGCCCTTTGTCAATGCAATGCTCAATTGCATGACAATCGGCCCTCGCACCAACTTCTTTAGCGCTCCAAAGCTTTTTGAAGATTAAGTTCATTTCCGAAACCAATTATTTGGTTCACAACACAGCACCCACATTTATTTGTTCTTTCTTTAAACAACTTAGCGCAGACATCGACCAGGACACTCGGACTTGGATAAGAAAGAAAAAAGAAACAATAAAAGAACGAAAGAAAGGAAAAAAAAGAAAGAACGCAAGATTATTATAGCTGTAAGAAAGTAATTGGTCCCGTATCTGCATGTTTCGCTGCAAATGTCGTCGAAAGACGATACTGGAAAGAGTGAACAAAACGTTTATTTGATGTTCTGCATGAGAAAATTGGTGAATTGTATTTTGTAGGCGCTGAGCAAAAGAGTCTCGATCCGTGCAGCGAAGGCGAACGAGCGCATTGAGGCACGTTAGACACGAGCACTATCTGACAGTTATCTTGGAAAACGAAGGAAGGCGTACGCGTCGGTCTTGGAGGGGATATCGTATAGAACGCAAAGCGATGGGCAGAAGCACCACCATGTCGTCTTAGCTAGACATTAGTCTAGGCTAAGCGTGGGAAACACTTGCCTTTTTGAGCATCGCATTGCATTGTCAGCGCAGCGTGATAAACGCTACGGTACATAGAATTACCTATGTATGCCTTCTCTGGTATAAAGACACACATACAAAATATTGACGTGTTGTTACAGTGCCTGAGATATGCGCAATATTTGTTTTCATTTGACAATCGCACAAGTATGAATGCTGATACTTGAGCAATAATGGTGGGTGCTGCGGCTGGGCTGGCCTTTTGGAAGGAAGGAAAATAGAGGGAAAAGAAAGGCAAGGAGGTTAACCAGTCTATAGGCAGCCGGTTTGCTACCCTGCGCATGGGAGAGGGATGGGGGAGATGAAAGAGAGCAGAGAGGGAAGATAGAAACAGTACATTCGGCAGCACATGCGCGCACACTCAGTCATAGTCCAGTCTTGTCTTTCGCGGTGTGTGACATTGCTGTTACAGTCGCTTGTTCAAGTCGGTGTCGCGTAGGAATTTCAACAGAGCTTTCATCGCCTTCTGTTGCAGTGTCTTCTCTCGGGCACTTGACAGAATAGTGTCCACAGACATTTGGCTGTTGTCGATGCGCGCAAAAGCAGACGCCAGTGACTGTCTCTGGAATTCATACAATGGATAGTCACACAGGATGTGGTGCAGCGTCTCTTCGCAATGACAGGCATCGCAGAGAGCATTGTCGGCCATTCCTATGACAAAGGAGTAAGATTTTGTAAATGACATTTTGGGGTATCGCTTGGTGCCATTGAGGTGTCATTATGGTGGACAAACAGACAAATCTACAGACAGACAGACAGACAGACAGACAGATCAAAATTTTTGCGTTGAAGTACCCCAAGAAAGACTATCGTCTTTCCAAAATGCTTAGGACGCCTGCCGTTGACTCCTTCAGGCGAGAGAGGGTGCCCCGCCGCCTCGCAGATAAAGATGGTTATACCAACCCAACAGGCAAAATGATCATGGATATGTGTTAAAGGTGTGATTTGATCATTTGCAACAGTACCGAGAAGTGTGAAAGGCAAATAATATGGGGGGGTATGAAGGCATCAATCGATGATAGATTACGCACTGATGTCCCTTAGGATGTATGATATGGTCAGGGAAATCCACATACATGAAGGTGGCTCCGGAAGCCTGACGAGTCATCACAAACGTATCAAGCTAAGTTTTGGAAGAGCAGCGAAAGTGGGAAGGAGACAAGATGAGCAACTACAGGTAAATTTTTATTCAGAAAGGCAAATTAAAATAGCTTCTAAACAAAGTTAGAACGTAATCCCTGAGGATAAAAAAACAGTGTGGACATACACGAATCTAATTAGACTGAGCTAGAGCTTGCTAAGGCACGTGACAAGTCACCCCGAAAAAGAAGACACAAACCCAAAAGTTGGTGGGAGGAGGAAGTTAGGAGAGCCATAGCGAAATGTCAGGAAGCCTCTAGTGAGCACAAACGTTCTAAGCAGCGGGGTGAACCGACAAAAGATGTTGAAAGAAAATGGAAAATCTTTCTGTGCTGTAGAAGGGATGCATCCCTTCTGATCAATGAAAAGATTAGACGAAAGGGAGCTCAGTGGCTGGCAAAAATACTTAAAAAAGATAGAAAGGCAGCTGCGAAATTTTGAACCATCTCAACTTCCTAAGAAATGAGACGAGCCTACAGCAAAGGTTTATATCTACAGCTCAAGGTGCTAGGATAGAAGGGGACGAAGCTATTGATTATATAAGAACAAGGGTGACAGAAAAATTTCAACAAAGAAGTGCTTTATGCACCAGAATAGACAAGGATGAATCAAGTGGCGCAATGGCTCCATTTTCACAACGATAATGGTTGATTGATTGATTTGTAGGGTTTAACGTCCCAAAACCACCATTTGATTATGAGAGACGCCGTAGTGGAGGACTCCGGAAATTTTGACCACCTGGGGTTCATTAACGTGCACCCAAATCTGAGTACACGGGCCTACAACATTTCCGCCTCCATCGGAAATGCAGCCGCCGCAGCCGGGAATCGAACCCGCGACCTGCGGGTCAGCAGCCGAGTACCTTAGCCACTAGACCACCGCGGCGGGGACAGCGATAATGGGAAAGGGCTGAGAAGAGTATTCCTAGTAGTACATCAACAGGCCCAGATGGCATTGCAATTATGCTGACAAAGACATTAGGTCTGAAGTATAAGCAGGCTTCGAGAGAGGCTGTGAGCGAAATAATAATCGATGGTGAAGTCGCCGATCGATGGAAACTTAGCAGGATGAGCATGATCTATAAAGAAAAGGGGGACAAAGCTGACATAAACAACTACCGTCCTATAACAGTGACATCAGTGGTCTACAGGTTGGCGATGCAGATTATAAAGGAAAGACCGCAGGCATGAATAGAGAATTAGGGGGTGCTGGGGGAACTGCAGATTGGGTTTCGGAAACACAGAAGGTTGGAAGACAATTTGTGCTCACTGACGCAGTGCATCGAAATCGCAGAAAAGGAACACAGGCCCCTATGGCGAGCATTTTTGAATATCAAGAGATAGTACGATAACGGGGTTCAAGAGGACTTGTGGGTAATACTGGACACAATAGGTGTGGAAGAAGGAGTCACTTAACTTTTAAAGGATAAAGGTAACAAGGCAGTTATAAAGCGGGAAAAACAGGTATCCAAGCCTGCAGAGGTAAAACGGGGGCTTAGGCAAGGGTGTCCTCTGTCACCCTTGTTATTCATGATGTACCTACAAGGATTAGAGGCCAAATTAGAGGGAAGTGAACTGGGCTTCAACCTCTTTTTTCTAGAACAAGGAAAACTCATTGAACGGGCACTACCAGCATTGATGTACGCAGATGATATAGTGCTAATGGCCGATAACAAGGAAGATTTGCAGAGATTGATGGACATCTGTGGTAATGAGGGAGATAGGTTAGATTTCAGATTCAGTAAGTAAAAATCAGCAGTCATAATTTTTAATGATAATGAAGGTATTGAGCCTAAAATACGGGAGATCACGCTAGAGATAACATATAAATACAAATATCTGGGCGTATGGATAAGCAATGAAGCCTAGTACCTAAGGCAACTCGAAATATACGTGACGACTAAAAGTAGCAGGAATGCAGCGGTGATGAAAAACAGGGCGCAGTGGAATTACAATAGGTATGATGTTGTGAGAGGAATATGGAAAGGAGTCATAGTTCCTGGTCGGACGTGCGGAAATGCGGTCTTGTGCATGAGATCAGAAGTTCTTGCAAAATTAGAAATTAAGCAACGTGAAATAGGTAGGCTTGCTTTAGGAGCTCACGGGAATACACCAAATCAGGGAGCACAAGGTGATATGGGATGGACATCATTTGCGGGCAGAGAAACTAGCAGCAAGATAAAATTTGAGAAGCGATTGAGAGAAATGGGGGAGGAGCGTTAGGTTAAGAAGGTATTCAGAAACTTGTACATCAAGAATGTCGATACAAAATGGAAGAAGCGAACCAGAAAATTGACTGGTAAGTACTTGGAAAACAGCAGGGGGCCAAACCAAAAAGAATTATCGGTTAAGAAGAAGGTGAAGGAAGCGGAGTCCGATATGTGGAGAATTTGCATGAATAACAAGTCCGCACTAGAGATTTATCAAAACTTTAAGCAGGAAATTGCCAAGGAAGAAGGAAATGATCCATGATAATAATCGGGGTAGTTCTCCACTGCTTGAGGCCAGAACGGGAGTATTGCGAACCAAGACATATCGGGCCAAATACGAAGGGGTGGACACGGTATGCAGTGCCTGTGAAGAAGAAATTGCTGAACACTTGATAATGTTCTGTAAAGGGCTTCACCCTATATTTCAGGATGATGGCACAGAGTTTTTCAAGGCACTGGG
The DNA here is from genome assembly GCF_043290135.1 of Rhipicephalus microplus. Taxonomy (NCBI): domain Eukaryota; kingdom Metazoa; phylum Arthropoda; class Arachnida; order Ixodida; family Ixodidae; genus Rhipicephalus; species Rhipicephalus microplus. The sequence goes on from NC_134701.1 coordinate 196,299,549, forward strand.
GTTCAGGGGCAGGGAGGGCAAAATAGACCTTAAGGGGGTATAATAACAAGAAGGAGGTTATCTGATTGGTGGCTAAAGTCAAGGCACTAGTGAAAATGAAACCCTTCAGTGCAAAGTACGAGTCCTCAACCTCGCTATTTAAAGGAAAAAAATCTAGTTTTTGTTTTACTAAATATTTCGGCTTGATGGCGTGAGCCACCGCCCTATCTAAAGGGTACAGCCACAGCCACAGCCATACCCATCCCATCCCATCCCATCCCATCCCATCCCATCCCATCCCATCCATCCATCCATCCATCCATCCATCCATCCATCCATCCATCCATCCATCCATCCATCCGTCCATCCGTCCGTCCGTCCGTCCGTCCGTCCGTCCATCCGTCCATCCATCCATCCATCCATCCATCCATCCATCCATCCATCCATCCATCCATCCATCCATCCATCCATCCATCCAGCATAGAGTGCCTGCGGACATCAAGGCATCCTAGCAGAGCGTTCGATTGCTCCTTCCAGCTGTACTTTTCCGGTGCCTCTCCACTATACATTTTAAGGGCAAAAGAACCTGACAGAACTCGCTTCAGAATACACGTATCTAAAGTGTCGTAGCAAACGGGAAGTCGATAAAGCGCATCAAAAGTAGTGCGCGAGTTGCACACCAAGTTTGCGAATCTCCCTCATTAGATTTATTAGGTGCCGGAGAAACACCGCGTGCTTACCTCAAACAGTGACGTCATCAACAGTTTGGTAAACGGAGCAGCGGGAGCTCAATGAATGGGGGTTGCTGCGTGCTAAGCAAAATCATCGAGATTCATAGAAGTGGAGCTACACATAGTTTTTTCTTTGAAGTGGTCTATAGTCAGAATGTCGAAAGAAAATGTCAACGAAATGTTGACTAAAGACTGCCCATGAACCGTGCCTACGCCGTCTCAAAGAGACGGCGTCGCCCTTATATAGAGACGGTTTGACCATCATAATCGTATAGACCATCAGAATCATTTATATAGATACGGTTTGACTACGCCGCACGCCGGTATAGAGCGCCCGCGGCTGCAGAAAAGCAAGTTCAGTCAACGCTTCCGGTTAAAATGAACGACGAAGGTTGAGCCTATGACGTTAAGTGCAAACATGTTGCCGGCTAGCATCCTCAGTGTCTTGAAGCTGAAAGTTCTTGGCGGAGAGTTGGTTACAACACAGACAAAAACTTCCAGGTAATCTCAGCTAGAATTCAGTTCAGAAATACTCTTGGGTGCTTTGCCACGTGGGCGATTGCGTATAGTTCACCTCACACTTTTGCACCATCACTAACGAATTGGACTAACTGCTGCTCTATCATGCAGTGGCGACAATCCGGAAGTCTGCATCATCGAATTAAGTGTAATAAATGTCATTAGGGACAGGCTAGCCGCCACGCCATCCGTTCATGTTCATTGGTCAATTGACTCGCGGCAGAGGCCAGTATGTTTTGAAGAAGCATCTGATGAGATTATGAATAAATGGCTCGAGACAAAATAATTGAGATGAATTTAAGCAAAGCAAGCAATTTTGACACTTTCTCATATTCACATAAGGGAGGGGCTAAATTTTTTGCACACTACTTTTTGTAAACAAAACTGTATATGATTTCTCTTTTTACTACCTTTTTACTATAGAACCCCAAATAAATTTGTGTCATTTGAATACATCCAGTTGTTTCCTTCAATATTTTCATATTTATTTCACCTGCGAAGAGGAGAAACAGTACGCGATGTCAACCCTTTGTTTAAACAAAAGTTTACCCAAAACAAAACAAGACAACAAGTTGCCTGATAATTTCGTTCCGGGCGCCATTGTGAATGAATCTCGAAAATGCTATTTTAAAAGTATTTGTGCGGCAAACTGTTAAAAAAAGTTATTTTATTATTTCGGTCCTCATACCAACGTTGCCTCTTTCAAAACAAAAAGGACTACAAAACGCCAGCGTTGAGCACTGTTGACCGATATAAAGGCAGGTTTTTCGCACTGTTTGTGTCTGTAGAGAAAGTTCATCGTTTAACACAACACAATTTGGCTTCAAGCGACTGTGTTTACGCAGTATTCAAACTATTTGCAAATCTTAGTTGCTCCATGGCCATGAAACTTTCGTTGCCATCTACCATTATCTGGAGGAAGAAGCTTTCCTGTGCCCGAAAACCGCTTTTTTCCTCGATCATTCAGGTTTTATATAGTTAAATAAACAGAGAAAAGGCAGCTATTGCATACGTAACAAAGCCCCTGTGTTCTTTTTCATTGCGATGCAAGCTGTTATTGTGAAAAAAAATTGCCCTCAAAGGAATTGAGCTGGAAACCTTGAAAGCATCGCTTGAATATTTCATTGTCTAGTCGCGATAAGGACGTTTGGTGGAAAATTTTCGGTAAGTAATGGCGCTCTTTACAATGACTCTGGCCGCTATATTACACAAATGTGCTGAAAGGCGCAGGTGCTCCGCAGAAAGACTTCTGTAAATTGAGTTTACTTTTTTTTTGCTGCGCAACAGCTCAATGCATCCTACAGTGCATACGGCTAACATATTCAATTTGATACTCGGAGCTCTATTTTAAAGATAGGCATATATCATGTAACTTCTTTAGAAGTAACTAAGAATGCATCAGTGAAATGGTTCTTATATCACGTATTGATGGGTTTGCCCGAAAACGATTGTTTCTGCGCGAAACGTTTTGCAGAAAAGACATGGAAGAACGGTTCGCCCAAGAGGAACGTTATGCAGCCCCGCCGCGGTGGTCTAGTGGCTAAGGTACTCGGCTGCTGACCCGCAGGGCGCGGGTTCGGATCCCGGCTGCGGCGGCTGCAATTCCGATGGAGGCGGAAATGTTGTAGGCCCGTGTGCTCAGATTTGGGTGCACGTTAAAGAACGCCGGGTGGTCTAAATTTCCGGAGCCCTCCACTACGGCGTCTCTCATAATCATGGACGTTAAACCCCACATATCAATCAATCAATCGAGGAACGTTATGCATTTTACCGGGGCACAACGTTACGCCTCAAAATAACACGTCGCTAAGCGCAAAGTTCAAAGTCTTTCTGTGTTAATCCAAAAATGTGTTTCGCGCATTACACAACAGAAAGAGAAGGAGGCGAAAGCATAATCATTACTACGGTCAAGGAGCTGCACCCGCCGCCGTGTGTAGCGTCTGCTTGCAGTCTCCGAGTCACTCGCATATTTCTCATTTTAATTAATATATTAGGTGCGTATAAAGGAAGTAAACTAAGTGCGTCTGATTAATAAAAACTGAATTTGATACAATAATGTGGACGTTGGCAATATTTTTCGTCCAACATTTAAAAAGTCAACACCGGAATGGGAAATTCTGATTCAACCTGTCGTCAATGGCAATGCGGGGAGTGCGCCAAACAGAGTTTAATAAAATTTTATGGCGCCGAAGAAGGCAGTCAACGGACAAGGCAGCAAGAAAAGAAGACCATAAAGAAGTGATACCGCGCGTCTTTTCGGCATAGGCTAGACCTGCACGCATTGAGCTGTGACGCCAGTCATAATGGACAGAAACGAAGAAAAAATTGGCCCCGTATCTGCATGTAATCTGTAAATGTCGTCGAAAGACGATAATCTTGCGTGTGGAGAGAGTGAACAAAACATGTATTTCATGTTCTGCGCAAGAAAATCGGTGAATGGTATTCCGGAGGCGCTGCGTTAGAGTGCCTCGAGCGTGCAGCGGAGGCGAACGAGCGCATCAAGTCACGTCACACGTGAGACATGAGCGCCATCGGCAGTTTCTTTTGGAAAACAAAGTGCGGGGCCGTGCGCGCCCGTCTCACATATGATAAGGTGTAGAACGCGAGGCGATGGGTAGGTGCCACCACCATCTCGTCTTAGCAAAGCGTTGTAAACACTCCCTGTTCCGTGCAAGCGTTGCATGGTAAGCGACGCGTGATAAGCGCTACGGTCCTTACAATTACTTATGTATGCGTTTTCTAGTAAGAGATGTATATGAAGAATATATTCGTGTTGTTATGGTGCCCCAGATATGCGCAACATTTGCTTTTTAAAGGACAATTGCACAAGCATGAACGTTTAACATTGAGCAACATTGGTGGTTGCTGCGGATGGGGTGAGCCGTTTCAAGGACCCAATGCCAGTAAGAGTGGACAGACAGACAAATGTACAGACCGACCGACCGACCGACCGACCAACAGACAGACAGACAGACAGACAGACAGACAGACAGATAGACAGACAGACAGACAGACCAAAATTTTTACGTCGAAGGTCCCCAAGAAAGACTATCGTCTTTTATATTACAGCAAAAGTTGTTACAAGTTCACAACTCGGGTCACGCGCACTTGTCCGCAGCCGCCACCACCGCCGCCCATCGCCGGTGTCCATAACCCCACCATACGAAATCAGAAAAACAAACTAGCACCAAAGACACAGCGAGGCTCGAAACCCGGGTCTGCTGGGTGCAAGCCCAGTATTCTACCACTGAGCTACGGTGGTGCTTGTGACTTGCTGGCAAACTTGCCCTAAGCAGGCTTGATGTCGGGAAGACAATCGTGTTAATACGACTGATAAAGTGTTTTAAAACCGCGAAAGAACATTCAGTTGTCGCACAATGCGAATAGCGTTACGAGTGGGCCGTCCATAGCTCCCAATCCTTTACAAAAGCTTGTTCTTGTTCCCCTAATAACTGTGGCGCATACCCACTTCAGCCATAATTTCTCATCGTCATCGGCCACTGCATGAACAATTGGCACGAAATTCCTTGCAACTGTTTAGTGGATACCACTCTTTTCAGAGGAATGATGAAAAATAGCATAGAGAATTCCGGCCTACTACCCAAACGTTTATTATTAATGGCCTAGTGGGTATCAAGCAAGTGTGCTTGGTGTAGTTACCCGATTATTGTTTTTAAAAGGTCCCAAAAGGCCGCTCTTCAGAATTTCGCCGTGATTTCGCTGCGCGTTCTGCGCAGTCCTGGCTTTTTTTGTTTTTTAGGTACGTGAGGAAGTGGCATCTTGTGATCAAAGAATTCTTAGCGCGGAACCAAGCTGCGCATGCCACAGCTCGCAAGCATAGACACCGGCCTACTCCTCAGTACTACTGAGACTCCAAAAACGCGGAGGAGCGAATACAAAGAACAATCTTAAACACTACCGCACTACCTGAAGCAACGACGTCTCTATCTACGCGCTCACAAAAGGCTGAGAAGAGAGCAAGCGCCGTGACCTGGAGAAGGATCCAGGGGAGTACCTATCCACACGGTATCCTACTCCGCGCTATGTACTCCGGTCACTTCAGTACAGGAAGTGTACACACTGCCAGTAATATGCAAACACTATGTACCTCATGGTATGAGGACGTCGAAACAACCCAAGTATCCTACCCGTAGATGAACCGAACGTACAAAAAAAATTGGCCCTGTATCTGCATGTAATCTGCAAATATCGTCGAAAGACGATAGTCTTGCGTGTGGAAAGAGTGAAGAAAACATTTATTTGATGTTCTACGCAAGAAAATTGGTGAATGTCATTCCGGAGGCGCTAAGTTATTAGAGTGCTTCGAGCGTGCAGCGGAGGTGAACGAGCGCATGGAGTCACGTCACACGTGTGACGTATGAGCGCCATCTGGCATTTTTTTTTTTAAACAAAGCGCGTGGCCCTGAGACGGGCGTGCGCTCCCGTCTCAGAGGTGATAATGTGATAAGGCGACGGGTAGGTGCCACCACCATGTCGTCTTAGCAAAGCGTTGGAAACACTCGCTTATTCGTTAGAGCGTTGCATGGTCAGCGCAGCGTGATAAGGGCTACGGTCCTTAGAATTACTTATGTATGCCTATTTTAGTAAAAGACGAACATGTAGAATATATACGTGTTGTTATGGGCCTCAGATATGCACAATAATTGCTTTTTAATTGATAATCGCACACGTATGAACGCTGATCCTTGAGCAACATTGGTGGGCGCTGCGGATGGGGTCAGCCCTTCGGAGTATCGGCTGGTGCTGTTTAGAGTACCCGGTTCACGGTAATGGTGGACAAACAGAGAAATGTACAGACAGACAGACAGACAGACAGACAGACAGACAGACAGACAGACAGACAGACAGACAGACAGACAGACCAAAGTTTTTGCGTCGAATGTTCCCAAGAAAGACTATCGTCTTTAAAAATCGAGAAGCCCCCCCCCCCCCTCCCCGCGGTGGTCTTTTGGCTAAAGTACTCGGCTGCTGACCTGCAAGTTGCGGGCTTGAATCCCGGCAGCGGCGGCTACATTTTCGATTGAGGCGAAAATGCTGTAGGCCCATGTGCTCAGGTTTGTGTGCACGTTAAAGAACTCCAAGTGGTCAAAATTTCCGGAGCCCTCCACTACGGCGTCTCTCATAATCATATGTTGGTTTGGAACGTTAAACCACACGAATCAATCAATCAAAGAAAATTCAGAAGACTAATGGAAGGAGCTGCTGACGTCAGCGAACCCTGAGGACCAGCTCCGAATGGTGGAAAGTGTCCGGGTATCCACTGCAAGCTATGGCTACCTGTAATAATCAAGTCACCCACCTCTGAACGAAAATAACACGTGACTGGTCTTCCAATAAAGCAATTTTTCCTCTCTTTCTAAGCAAAGGTTCATCTATAAAGCGCAAGAGCTATTCTAACATGCAGGAAGATGCGCGAGAAGCCGCGATGTACTTGTACTAGCTGCATCCCCCCCCCCCCCTTAAAAAAAACATACCTGCAGAGCTTACACTAAACCCATCTTGAAGGCGCTGAAACGAATATCATGCAGTGAACGCAAAGGTGCCTTCGCATATTTCAATCGGAGGCAGAACGGTGTGCGGGCAGACTAGTGCAAGTATACGGCTGCAAGATACATGCCACCAGCACCGGTGTGTGAACCTGCGGCTGTAACGAGCTTCTTTACCGCATGCCTTAATTTCTCAAAGAAATTTCATCGCAACCGAAATGACCGCAACTTTCGCGACTTTACACGAAGACTTAACATCGAAAGCAATACGCCTGATAGCGCACGCTCTGCATCGAACTTCACATGTGCAGAACTGACTATGTTTCTTGCTATCAGCAGCTATAGGGCATCATACTACAGTGCATTATCCAGAACCCCAAGCACTCAACATAGTAGTAAGTGCGTACCTCTCCGTGAACAACGCTCCCTCTTTGGTTTGCCCTACGTGATAAACAGCTCTTATGCTCTACTTCATGCAATATCCGGCCATACCAAAAATTATTGATCAGCATTTGAACACTTCACATGGAATTTCGGCTGTGAGTGGTTATTTTATGAAGAAAAGCATGCACGATCGATTATCACCGAAAATTTGTTTAAAGTAGAAGATGAGCAACACGTGGCGGAGGGTACAGCAAGTGACATCAGACTGTTTTTGTTAAGAAATCCTGAATTCTTTACTTTCTGCAGTGCAGTGAAATTTGTTCGCAGTGCAGAGAAATTTCGTTGGCTTTATCACAGAAGCAGTGACTACTGATGTGGAACTTTTTAGAAAATGTTCAAGTAATACGAGTTCTTTCACTATATGAGACGTTGGATGACCATCGAAAGTCTTTAGCGCATGACGCAGAGGGATTACTGTGTTAAGAGATATTGGTAATCCAAACCCCTTCAAATTAATCGGAAATGTTAGTTCAAAAAGCCCCTCTTGAATTTCATGTATGACCTTTCGCACTTTTCAATTCCAGCAGCATGGTACTTTCGTCTTTTTGGCACAAACCATCAAACATATATCTTCAATTTCGGTATTCCTTTTCCTCTTTTGCTCTTACTGAGAAGCTGCGTTGTCCAGTGCTGCGCTAGAAAAATTCAGACTAATTGATCTGGCCAGCTAGATTGCGACAAAAAATGGGTTTCCATAGTACGCCGCCATATGCGGAAGCTTCACTGACACAAGCCACTGTCAACTTTTCGTTCAGTACATTGTAGTAATCCAAAATTTAAACTTCTCGAATAACATCATACAATAAAAAATATACACAGATTGGTTGAAGTACGCTATAAGCACAAAATATCGCTATCGCGTTAAACTCTTGAAGGCGAAGTCCAAGAATCTCCCAATATTGATGATATGGCAGTAGATATTTTGTTGCAGTTTTCAGCGACACGAACAAGAGCATGCTTTTTTAGGCTTTCTTGTTACACGAAAAAACATGGCTAGAACCACGTTGAATGTGGCTGCAGACCACGCAAATTCTCCATGAACTGTTGAGATCCAGCTGGCGTGGCACTTTTGCCCGACCATTCTTTGCCAGGAAGAAACAAGAAGCACCCAATTTACGCAGCAAGTTGTTTACTTCTTCCGCCCCCCCCCCCCCTTCCTGTCACTGCAAGGTGCCCCTAAAAATTTACATCGGTTAGCAAAGGTTCCCCAAAACATTCATGGCCGAGAGCCACTGATCTGCTGGGAACCCTATAAGACGTTGTGACCTGATTGCGCCAGGCTCTCGGCAACGCCAATCGACCCGTTTTGCTAAGTGGGTATACATATCGAATGGTATACGATGGCTTACAAGAGTACCTCCCGCTCTTGCTACGTGTTTAGTCCTATGGGAGTACTTGATTGGTAGCGCCAGTGTCAGTGAGCACAATCAAATCATGTTGGGAACACGTTTCCGTTTTCGTGCGGTGCCTCCAAGTGAGCCAGAAGCCTCTTTTCACACTTACTTCACTCTAAGAACGTGGTAACAGCAGGTCAACTTTTCCCCAGACAGTGAAAAGGTTGCAATATGCCTGGAGTGTGATTAAGCGCAAGGTCTAGCGCTTCTTGTGTGTTCTTTAGGGACTGAGATGAATCTCTGGCTGCTCAGATGAAAAAAGGCCACGTTTCCACAATGTTTATGGGTTGTTCTAGCCAAGGTATTTTCCTCTGTCGTGCAATTTGTGTTTTCGCTTATGTTCTATCGCTTACTCGAGTAAATTGCCCGGCGCAGCTCCATCAAACATGCACACACAAACACACACGCACACACATCTTAGAATAGCCAACGCCGAAACAAATGGGGCATGCACCTTTCTTAGTCTTCAGTCATTTGAAGCTGATGTATGATTGCCAGTTGTTCATGTTGGTATGCGCTTAGACGGTGAAACGCTAAAATAAATGGAGACTTTCAGAGAATACAGAATAAGGCGCCTTGTCCTGTGTTCTGCAAGAGTCCCCGTTTTTTCAAGCGCTTCACTGGCATGACCAATGTGCATGCAACAACGCGAAGCAACTCAAGTCTCAAAAGGACAATGTCATTATCCGTTATATGGACCGGAGGTATAGCACTTTCTCAGAACATCGGATGGGGTTGTCACTCTTAAATGGCTTTGCGTTGTGTGTAGGAAAGTAGTAAAATTTTTAACGGCTTTACTTCCTTGTTACACACAATATTACTAAAAATTAACATTCAACATTGCCACAGAAAGTATAGACGTATAGGGGACGTTATTAGTAAAATATGTAATGTAAATTTGAATAAATAAAAGTGGACGAAAAGATGCCCTTGGCAGGGACCGAACCTGTGACCTAACCCTGCCCACAGCATTGTTTCGTCCACTTTACTTCTTCGTAATTATATTACACTTGGAACTAATAACGTCTCTTATAATTTTGCCGCGTGGACACAAGGACAGAGTAAAAACGAAGGAAGAAGAGTATCTGTCATTAAATAACGAGAATTGGAATGACAAATGTAGACGTTTTTTTTTTTTCTGTGGCCATGGAGCTCTACAAGAAGCAGGAATGGGCAATGATTTTTTTTTTTTGCCAATAGATTCTCAACCCCAATTCGCCCTTTTTTTTTAAACAAGGTCACTTGTCGTTTATACAGCATTTCCCGGGCGTCTGTCGCCTTCATAATTCGCAAAGCCTGATATTGATACAGTGGGGGAATTCGGAAACATAGCACACTCGATGCATTGTTGTCTTCAAAATCACGCCCAATTAACATCGAATAAAAATGTGTTTTCTGTCCACTGCAGCTGCAGAGAAAAAAGTAAAAAAAAAAGTCGTAACAGCAATCACATAAGGAGAAGAAGCCACAGTGGTTACCCGGCTTGATTGCCTTGCAACCAGAAGGTGCCACTTCTCGCTCGTGAAAAATAAGTATGTGGCTCATTTTTTACTTAATTTAAATCGAATTCTATTTTTTGTAAGGCACTGCCATCTTTGTTCTTTTTACCTGTAATCGTAGGTGCCTATTTGCATCATTCGTTAATTATGGCAGCACACCTTATTAAGTTCGAAACAGCGGGTGCTCTAGTGGAGGTTTCAAGTTCTTATCGGATGGTATACATTCCTCGTATTAAGCCGACAGAAGTGTGACAGTGCTCCTCCCTCTTCGTCATCCCTGGTATTTGAATAAGCAACATAGATTTACATGGTCGATATTTCAGACTAATAAGAAGGCGTGCTTCTGTAACTCATAAGGCTGCACAGCGGCTGCCCGCCTGTGTTACTGGTGCTTCCGCCGCTGCGTTGCACGGCCGTCAACACGAAGCTCGACGCACGAAGGCATGCCGCTGCCGCGCGTTCACAGTCCTCTATAAATTCACCCACAAGTTCAAAAATATGTGCTATAAACAGTGCTTATCGGAAAATTAGCACCTTCTGAGTAGAAGTTTTGTTTTAGGAATTTTATCACTTTTTCTTCAGTAGCCCTTCTAATATGACCGTTTCCAATGTCTAATGATAAAATTGAAGATAATATATAAGGTTATAATAGTATTGCACTTATAGTAAAGCTTATATTAGGTATTACGTATATTAATATTACCATATCAAGGGTTCCTGAGTAACTTTTTTTGTGAAACAAGTACAATGGAGCCTAATTCCCATGTGTACTTGGAGTATTTCTCTCACTGTAAAAACAGATGGGTGCCCAGTGGCACTGAGAGTCGAGCGCACTACCTCCTACGTTGGAGGCGGGTGCTCTACCCCCTGACCGGTGCTGTGATGTGAAGTTTGCTTGAGCGCTCCGGGAAGCTATAGGATCGATATGCAGATTCATGACAGCATTTAAGCTCACTCACAATATGAAGAATGGATACTCATTCTACATGTGTTCATAAAGTGTACGCTTTCTTAGTTTCTGCATAGTTAACCTGCAGTAACTTGACCGTGCAATATAATATTGATTGTTTTGGTTGAATGGTCCAACGACGATATGATTATGGGTTGACACCGTAGTGAAGTTTTCCGGAAATTTCGACCGCCTGTGGGTTCTTTAATACATCCCTAAATCTAGATACACGGGCGTCTGGAGGTTTCGCCTCCGTCAAAATTGTGGACGTTGTGGCAGAGATTTGATGCCGTAACCTTCGGGTCATTAGTTATGCAGCATAGCCACTAGACCACCATGGCAGCTCGAACCAAGCAGCCTAGCAAACACACTCAGTGTAGGCGCATGAACATGCCGCAAGGCCTACACAGAGACTACGGGGCCCACTGACCTTCATAAATACGATGATGCCATAATCATATCATTTTCTGACGTGCCGTTATGGCACGTCATTACTTTTGACGACCTGTGACGTCCCGATCACGCACAGGGTCACGTGTGCTTGCTAGGTCGCTTTACTAACAGCAGCTCTGCGTATCGGTGGTGTTGGTGGTCCCTTCATAACGCCCAAATAGAGGGGAACCAATCATGCAGTCTGTCACGCTCCTTGGGGGTGGTCGGCGTGAATTCTTCAGGATGTCACAGCCTCCACCGCGCGCGGGATAAGCAGGGTTCACATTCAATGTTTGAGGTAGCAATCATTGCACAACTTTCCACACATTAAAAGTAAACCAAGTAATCTTATAAACTGTACTTAAAAACGAAAATATGTACGTAAAGTTTCGGCTAAGGAAAAACGAGAACTCTGAATTCCTAAATATGCCTGAAAAATTTGGCACTCATGTGTCCTTGCGCAAAAGTACCGTACTTCTCTTATCGAAAGAAACTAATCTGTTGAAAGGCACGCGCTCAGACTGCGAGTAAATAATCGCCAAAACCATAGAGCACTTCCAACATCTCCCAATCGATGTGGGTTGCTGTGTTGTGATTGTTATCCAGCAGACTCACTCGCAGCAGGTGGCCTCAACTTTTCGTTAACATGAAATTACTAATCAAGCCAGTGACTTTACCAAAGAGCGTCTATACAGTGGTCAACCATATCGCCATCGCCTTTGTTATGTGTTTTATTCTGTTTCGTTCACTCACAGATTACCTACACTTTACTTTTTTTTTTCTGCTGAACATAAGCGCACAAATCTAATCTCGGCTAATGGTAACCGTAAGTCAGATACATATATAGCAGCGAAAGTGGAAAGAAAACGAGTCAGTAAATTTTTGAACAAGTACAATCGTAACACGCTAAGACCGAGCGTAGAGTCCATTTTTCTCCAACCCAACCTTATGGCATCTAACCACGACATGCAGGTTGCAATTTAGTGCCGACCACCATCCCGGGCATTGCCAGCAACACCGGTCTGGGTTTGTGATATCGTAAATACAAGCCATTTCTCACGAAAATGTTTTGGGAATGCTAGACAAACGAGCTTGGGGTAATGGATCGAGATAATTTGTTGCGTTACCAGATACCATTCACTGTACAGAAGTGAAGATGCTCTTCACTGTACAGAAGTGAAGAGCATCTGTATTCTAACTTGGCAAGGAATAATCTGGAGGGATTTAGAGTCCCCAGTCTGGAGACCAGTGGTTCCAAGAGAAACAAAAAATTCCGCCAGATTTCACGCACTTTAGAAAAGGGACTGAGCCAAAGCGGTCATTTGTGCTCATTTATGCTGAACTTTCATCGGCAATTAAAAGTCTAACCGCCTTGAAAACAGGCGAAAGGGCAAAATAAAAGAAAGGCGATTGTTATGAAGGATACCAAACTTAACATTTCGCGGAACCACGTGTGCTGCGCGCTTTTGTTGTGCGACTGACGAAGGTTGGTTGGCGACTGACGAAGAAATAAATATGAAAGAGTGGCTTAAAATTAACGGTTTAATCAACAGGTTCATGCAGCCTGGAAAATGTTTCATCGCAGGAAATAAGTGAAATGGTGACAAGTAGCACAATGAGCAAAGAGGAAAAAGAATGATCTTGCACGAAAAAATTAAAATGCTGGCGTTCCAATCGCGTACCTGATGAGGTGCGCAAGTTTGACTGGTTGAGAAGGTAGATGGCATTGCCTGCGCGTGATAGTTTCGCGCAATTGGGAGTCGTTCTAAACGACCTCTGTGAAAACTGCGGCAAAAGAGAGACGTTACAACACGCTATGTTCGAGCACTCGGTTGTGATAGGTGTCTGGCAGATGGTGAAATGACTCTTTGGCTTTCGCACAACCCACATGGAAACAGAATGGTGGCTTTTCGCAAGATTGGTCTTTGCAGTGACCTTGTACATACTGTGGCGGCGAGGCTGTTTAGCAGAAGTACGGCACAAGCCTCATAGATGAGCCTATCCCGCACTCCAGAAATAACGGCTCAGTGGGGCAATTACCTTGATGAGTAGCTAGAAACACACGGCGAAGAGGCCACCCCGATTTCGCCTCTTTTTTGAAAACATGGGCACTTGTCGTTTATACAGCATTTCCCGGGCGTCTGTCGCCTTCATAATTCGCAAAGCCTGATATTGATACAGTGGGGGAATTTGGAAACATAGCGCACTGGATGCATTGTTGTCTTCGAAATCACGCCCAATTACCATCGAAGAAAAAAGTGTTTTCTGTCCACTACAGTGGCAGAGAAAAAAGAACCAAAGAAAAAAGTCGTAACAGCAATCACATAAGGAGAAGAAGCCACAGTGGTTACCTGGCTTGATTGCCTTGCAACCACAAGGAGCCACTTCTCGCTCGTGAAAAATAAGTATGCGGCTCATTTCTACTAAATTTCAATCGAATTCTATTTTTTCTAAGGCACTGCCATCTCTGCTCTTCGTAAGATTGGTCTTTGCAGTGACCTAGTACATACTGTGGCGGAGAGGCTGTTTAGCAGAAGTACGGCACAAGCTTCATAGATGAGCCCATCCCGCACTCCAGAAATAACGGCCCAGTGGGTGAAATTACCTTGATGAGTAGCTAGAAACACACGGCGAAGAGGCTTTCCTTAGACGATGGCATACACGTTTCTTCAGAGTAAGGAAGAGACAGACAGACAGACAGACAGACAGACAGACAGACAGACAGACAGACAGACAGACAAACAGACAGACAGCGAACTTTAATAGAACCGGAGGAGTTACTGCAGGACCCTCTAAGGAGGGGCCGTTGTAACCGCTGGCAGCACCCACGTAGAGGACAGAACGCCGTGACGCTCCACCCGTTCCTGGGCCCTCTGGACTGCCTGGATTTGCGTGCTGAGTTCCTTACTTCTTATGGCCGCCTCCCGTTCAGCTTCACTTGAGATAAGGTTGTTAGGCAGCGCGGGACATCGCCAAAGCATGTGAGCCATAGAGCAGAAGGTTTCATTGCAGTCAGGGCAGCTAGAGTCAGCGTCCGTATATTTTGCTAAGGAATCCCCGCAACGGGAAAGACCCCGTCTTCAACATTCTCAAGGTAGCTAGCTGACTGTGCTTTGCTGAGCTTCGCGTGGGGAAGAGGATAGATTCTTCTGCAAAGTTGGTAATGCGTGGTTGTTTCAATAAATGGGAGTAGTGCATCGTTCTGCTGAGTCCCTTCCTGCCCCTCCGTTGCCTCCACACAGTCTCGGTGCGTAAGTTCTCGCGCACAATCATAGGTCAGCTTGTTGAGATTTGAGAAGTCTTCGAGAACGTTCTCACCCATGTGTGCGGGGGGGATAACCTGGACAAGCCCTCTTTTCTAGAGTGGAGGCCACCTCTAGAGTGAGGTTGCCCGATTGGTAAGCTCTAATTGCGTCTCTTGAGTCGGTGTAAATGTAGGAACGCTCTGGGTCGGACAAGGGCAGTGACCCACGATTTAATCTGCTATACCTCGGGTGGCCACCTTTACCGAAGCGGAAGAGCAAAGCCCCCCTCCTGTCTATGACCGACAACGCGAACAATCTACTGTTACCGTACTGCGCTGCGTCGACAAACACGGTGGAGTCAATGTCATCCCTAACTCTTTTCAGGGTGGCTGGTGCACAGGCTTTGCACCTACCCTCGTTAGGTTGTGGATGTACGTTTCGTGGGAAGGGCCCCACCATGTAGGTCGCCCTTGTTTCCCGACTCGGTGTTGTTCGCCATTCCTCTGTAAGCCTAGGAGACATGCTGACCTCGTCAAGGATTCTCTTGCCTGCCGAGGTTGACGATAGCCTAACCACCTAGGCAGTGACCTGCGCCTCTGTAATCTCGCAGATGTTATTGTGCATATCTAGTTCATATAGCTTGTCAGTGCTCGTACAGATCTGCAAGCCAAGCACCTTTTTGATGGCCTTACGCATGAGCGTATTTAACTTCCTCTTTGCTGTTTTGGTCCATACTAGAGCAGACGCCACATAGTTAATATGACTCATGAGAAACGCATGGTACATCTTCTGGAGGATGTCCTCAACTAAACCCTTCTTTCGGTTGGACACTATTGGGATTAACCTTAGCATGTTCTCCGTTATGGCTGTGACGTGGCTAATCGTAGTGGCATTACAACCCCTCGCGTCTATGAGCAGGTCTAGTATCTTAAGTTAGTCAACTATAGGAATTTTTTTCCAACTCGCGTATAATGCCAAAGGTAGCTGGTTGAGGGGTGTTAGACCCCTAACTCCTTGTCTAGCAGGTCTGTAAAGTAACAGCTCTGAATTCCTGGGGGACAGCTTAAGACCCTTGTCTGCGAGATAGGTTTCCGTCTCGTCCAAGGCCACGTGCAAAGCTTGCTCCATTTCTGCTAGAGAACTCCCTGGGCACCAAATCGTAATGTATTCTGCGTAAAGTGCGTGACTTATACCCCGGAGGCCACCCAGTCTGTCTGCAAGACCCTTTTTCACCATATTGAAGAGCAGTGGTGAAATGACTAATCCCTGGGGGTTTCCCCGAGGCCCCAAACTATACTCGCTAGACCGAATCTGCTCCACCTGAATACAGGCAGTTCTGTTCATAAGGAATGACCTAAAGAAGGCATAGAATTTGACTTCAAGGCCTGATTCCGCTATGGCCTGCAGTGTGTATCAATGGCACACTGTGTCGAACGCCTTAGTGAGATCCAGGACTAGAATACCTCGCACGCCCCGAGTGCCACTATCAAATATGTGCTTCTTCAGTATTACCATAACATCCTGCGTTGATAGGCCGTGCCGAAAACCCACCATATTATGCGGGAAGAGGTCCTTAGGCTCCATATGCCCGGAAACTCTCTTCAAGATCGTGTGCTCTGCTACTTTGCTTATGCATGAGGACAGCGATATCGGTCTCATGTTGGCCAAACTAAGGGGTTATCCACGTTTTGGAATTAGTATAACCGTGGTCGCTTTCCATGCGTCAGGCATCTGTCCTTCCTTCTATATCCTGTTGACCTCCGTAGTTTAAACTTGCACTGCTTTATCGTCCAAAATACGCAACAGTATGTTAGAAGCCTGATCGGTCCCCGGAGCCGACCTTCTGCTTAGATTGTGCAGCACATCCCTGATCTCTGATCTGTGAAGGGCGCATCCCGCTCCTCCACCGCCTTGCACTCTATCTGCGGATAATCTTTATCTTGTATCGGCCCCATAGGGAGGCATCTATCCACAACTGCATTCAAAAGGGACTCTTCAGTACCGCCCTCCTGTTTGTGCTTGTGAATGATCTGACTAATCGATTGTCTTTGATTCCCCTTAGTCTGCGCGTCACCCAAGAGATGTTTTAAGAAGTTCTACGTCCCTCCTGTGCGTGGACCCGTTTACTGCCGCGCATACCTCATGCCATTGCAGCCCATTAAGCACCGTGCAATACCGTTCTATCTCTCGATTAAGTTCCGCAACCTTCTTTCTCAGCCTACGTTTCAACTGTTGTGTTTTTCAACGCGTCAGTATAGAAGATTTTGCTTGCGGCAGGTGTGCTATAGGTGCGGGTCCATGCGCGGAACGTCCACTTCTATTTTGACAACCATAGTGGCTCTCTCTACATCCTCCTTGAGCGAGGCGATAGCCTCGCTGGACGAAGAGTATGTGGTCGTGCGCTCCTTCCTGAGTGTCCTAAACTTATCCCAGTCCGTGACTCGAAGTACTCTTGCCGGTCTGGCGTCAACCTGTAAAGTTACGGTGGCTATGAAGTGGTCACTTCCCAGGTTCTCCTTCTTATTGAGCTACGATATGTTACCAACATTCCTTACACATGCTAAGTCAGGCGTTGTGTCTCGAGCGACCGACGTGCCCAGCATAGTGGGGAACCCTGCATTAGTGATCATCGCGAGATCGACGCGAGATCACCCACGATCCTTGCCAGATTCTCTCCTTGTACCGTCCATATTTTCCCGTACTATCCAAGCGCCATACGTATGCTTGTACGGCATTCTCTAAAATTTTAATAACTCGATCCATTTCAATTTTCTTTCAACTTGTAACATTTGGATACACGTACATAAGTGGTTTTTTAGTGCTCAGGTGTATGATGTATACACTGCCTTTACTTGTTTTTTTTTGTTGTTGAGTTAGTATACGTAGGCGCCCGCCGGGATGGTATCGTGGCTAACGTACTCGGCTGCGGACCCACAGGTCTCGGGTTCGAATCCCGGCTGCGGTGGCTGCATTTTCAATAGAGGCAAAAATGCTGTAGGCCCGTGTGTTCTGCTTTGGGTGCACGTTAAAGAACCCCAGGTGGTCAAAATTTCCGGAGCATTTATTTATGACGTCTCTCGTAATCATATCGTGGATTTAGAACGCTAAACCATACATATCAATCAATTATTTATGTGCGTACAAGTTACGTGTACAATAAAAGTTCCCTTCTTCAATACAACTGGTATCCAACACCAACAATAGAAAATACGGTCAATATGGAACACTAGAAACACGCGGGAAGGAAAGAGAAAGGAAAGAAAAGTTGTCTACGCAGTGTAATGAGACAATACACAAGAAAAAAAGATAGCCATAAGACTATTAGTATTGTGTGCCATAGCCTATTAATCTTTAATAAAGAGAAATCCGAATTCTTCTTAGAGACCATTATACTTCCAACGGTTTGTTCTGGGACATGAAAAAGATACAACGTGACCCTTGAAAGAGAGTCATAGACGCTGAAAGTCATTACTCTTAAAAGATGTAACACAATTTTTTAGATGCGGAGCATCTAATACTCGAGGCTTGTAGTGCGGCGCCGTCCGCAAGCTTCCTCCTCCTTCTTCCACCATCTGTGCATCCCTTCCTCCTCTACACACCGCGCGCGCTTCACTCCTCCACCATCTGTGCACCCTTCCTCCTCTACACACCGCATGCGCTTCTCCTCTTCACGAACATTCGCTAGCTGTATAATGTAGCGCGCATGCGCTGTCACGCTTCGAGAACATCGGCAGCTGACGCGCGCGCATGCGCCGTCGCGCTTCGAGAACATCGGCAGCTGACGCGCGCGCATGCGCCGTTGCGCTTCTCCCCCTTCTCGAACATTCGACAGCTGACAGTGCATGCGCCGTCGCGCTGTATATATACTCAAGGTCGGCGCTCGCTCGCTCAGTTGCCGCTCGTCGGTTGGTTTGTACGGCGCGTCGACGTCCAAGGTCGCGGTGAAATGAATTCCAACGAATCCACAAACACAATGATCGACGTCTCTTCGACCAGCGCCGCCCTTTCGCATACGTGTGTACGTGTTCACTCATTTAACACCCCCTCCTACAACCACGTTAACCAATTTAGCCATCGACCCAAGTAAGTCGCAATTTAACACCCCATTTCACAACCACGTTAACCAATTTAGCCATCGACCCAAGTAAGTCGCACTTTAACACCCCGTTAACCAATTATATGCTCCGCATCCTCCTCAGTGTTCCCCCGAGGGAAGCTGCGGGCAATTTTTTTTTTGCTTTGTTTGTCTCGTTTCGTGCAGTGCTTCGTAGCTTAAAAACATGAACACCACGAGGGTGATCACTTCAGGCTGCACATTTATTAGGTAATCTCCTCTTATTTTTTTTTTCAAAATGCAAGTTTAAATAAAATAGTTCAGCCTACGTACATGTACTTAGTGAATGTGATGCATTTATTATTTCATGCTGAACAGTTATGCTGAAAAAGATTTAAAAATTGCCACAATGCATTGGTTTCTAGAATATTGGTCGTATCTGCACCTCAACGCGTGAGCGCCGACAAAGTCATGAACAGTTTTGCTCTGAACATCAAGCCAATACTTATAGAGCCAACGTAGCGTTGACACCACGCTCTGAAAACCATTTTTACTAACGTGGCAGCGAGGAGTGCATGGAGCTGATATGATTAAGCAGCAGCGGTTTGCATGGCTGGCGTTTCAAAGGTACAATTTATCATTCTCACTGACGTGGCGCCAACAACAATACATGGAGTGCTTCATCGCAGTAACCTTACACAACAACGCCTCCCGTGAGAGGTATGTAGCCAAGATATTTTTATTACATTTCTTCCAAACATCTAACCCGAAGATGCATTACACCAGGAGCGAGCGCAGAGATTTCGGTCCGTCTGGCCATTTCTTCGCTTCTATAGCCTTCCACATGCAGTTGCGGAGTGGTGCGCCTTTATTGGGTGATGGAGGGCCTCTATTTGTCTTCTCACCTGCAACAACAGCGTAACCGCGGAGGAAAGACAGGTAGCGTTGCCACGAACGGCGCTTAATAAATGAGCGTGGGCATCAGCGGAGACCGAAGAAACGGTGCCAAATACAGCAGTATATAGGGTGTCTTGAAGGGCCTCTTGGTGCATGGCATTGAAACATCGCGAAAACGGGACGAACTAAAAGTGTGAAATCAACGAAAACTCCCATATCAAGAAGAAATGGAACTTGTGCATTAGTGATCCTTCACGTATCCACCTCTAAAAAGAGATTATTTTTTTTTGACCTGATAGCTTGGGCCATTTTGACGATTGGCGGATTCTTCTTGCATTTAATCTTGATGCGCAGTGATGGTTTTATTCTTGTTTTTTTTTAGTTATATATTGTTCGTGGTAATAAACTTACCCACAGCTGTTCGTGAGCGATTGTGATTTGCGGTCACTCTTATTTCGTCCCATTTTTACGTTGTTTCCCTTTTAGTATCAAACACAGTCATGTTGAGATATTGCGCCAGATTTAGGCTTAGCACTCGCATGGGGAGCTAAGTGGCCGCCTCGCTCGATATTAAGGAAGCGGCGGAGGCCGGTACATTAATTAGAACGAATGTTAGCGACGGCACAGCGAGAGTTTTCTTGCGCAAACTCCACTTTGTCTTCGGGCACTGACAGCGCTGACTGAGAATGGTTTCTTGGGAATGGAAGCGAAGCAGAAGGGGGGCAGATTTGCAGACAGTTGGGAACTGCGAAAGAAAAATGGAGTCGGCATTGCGGTTGTTCGGATGAAAGAAGCTCGTTGGCCACCTGAGCTAAGACAGTGGAGGAAACGCTAGACGGTCTTTTTAGTGAATAACGCTACAAAGCGGAAGAAAGTTGGAGCTGTTCAGCTTATGCACGCACGTGTAATTTGAACACACACAGTTTTTTTTACAGAAAACAACCGAAGTAGAAGAAATAGAACAAACACCTTTGCCACCAAGTTATTGAATTATGCATGCCCTCATGTCCCCTCGTGTAGACCCCTTCCTTTGATGGATGACAAATGATTTAGTTCCCATGTGTTCGCAACATGTGCGCAGTTCTTCGCTTAAGATAACAGCCGTCTGACAATGGTGTCACGACGTTTTGAAACTTACTGCTTACTATAGTTTCTATCTGTATCAAGTTGCGCAGTGTATTTCATACGTTTCTGGTAGATGCTTATTGGGGTGTAGCCTTCGATTTCATCGGAGTTCTTACTACTATTACTTTGCATGTCTCACTGTGCTCTTTTGAGCATATGTCACAAGATGGGGACTTTAGAACGTTTCTGAGAACAGTTGCCTTTAGTAACATTTCTCGCAGGACAGTAGCAAACTTTTTTACCGTCTTATTGCAAACTAGTTGCACAACATGCTGCGGCAGATGTCTCCAATGAATAAAAATCTAATGAAAAAAGGCGAAGGCGCAGGGAAGATTTCGTGCATGGTTCGTTGTTTCAGACGAGACTACGCCTAATCCTTGACATATTTGCGAGAAAGGTAGAATGCCTCAAATATCAAGGGAAAGGTAGTAATATGTATAATAGATTACTAATATGATAAATGAAGCGCGCATTTGAGTCAATGAGCCACATACACATTCAAGATCGCCACATGTATGTCCCTCCATCTATCCACCGGTCCATCAGTAGCTCAGCCTACGTGTATACTGGCGTAGTCAATATACGCCACTGCCAATTTTTCGCTTCGTTTGCTGGACATCTGCAATTTTTTGAACGTCATTTACATGACGAAAGTGTGTCACTGAATTCTTTTTGACTGTGGCACAAAATTGTTTCGTGTCAATCACCTATATGAAAAGCTTGTTTTACCAGATTCCACCTGACAAGGAAAAATGTCGAAACTAACCAACTTCTGAACTATCGAAACTGTGAAATGAACTATGAAGAATAATCTATTACAAAACTACATTTTCACTTTATTAATAAACACGTGAATCCAATACTTATTTTGCATTGGAGCTGTATAAACGCCATCAATTTTATTATTAGAGATTTCATTTAGAATGTGATAGCGTTTACCATGCATTAGGTCAAAATGTGCTGTGATTTAAATCCTTGTAACTTACCACCTCAAACCCCTCGTGCCACTTGTCATTCGTCCATCAGCAGGACAGTTTAATGTAAAGATGCAGACTGCTGCTGAAGCTGATCATTTCGAACACGTTCCACAATTTTTCAGTTTTTTTTTTCATAGTGCGTGCATTGCCTGGAATCAAAATGAAGCTACGGAATCTTGAGCCCATTGTCGACGAAAAGAAAGATTGCTTTTAAGCTTCAAGGCACGCAAAGGTCGCTTTGCTCGTTGCTGAGGCCCCGTTTCCGAAATAAGCGCGCTGTTCCAACACAGTGAAGTAAGAACTGTGACACTTTTCGTTCATGCTCGTCCTGTGTGTACCTGCGCATATGTTTCGTGCGTCCTTTGTATTTCAGTGGAGTGTCAAGTGTCGAGCTTTGAAATTTGTTAGTATGCGTCTGCTTTGTGCTTGTCCTTTCATGCGTACTTTGTGCTTGTGCAGCGAGCTCGATATTTGTAGCTATCACATTCATTGATGTTTCTTTGCGTGGGAACTGTGACCTTTTTTCTTCTTATATATATATATATATATATATATATATATATATATATATATATATATATATATATATATATATATATATATATATATATATATAGGCAGCCTATTGTATTAGGTGGCAGCGGCCGCAACTTTGCCCCACCAAGCCTACTTTCAAAATAGTGTAACAAGTAAATAGCTCAGTGAAGTCTTTACTTCACGTGCAACCCTATCCTTGCCCTTATTTATAACTTCAATTCGTTCCTTCTTGATGTACGTAAGGA
The DNA here is from genome assembly GCF_043290135.1 of Rhipicephalus microplus. Classification (NCBI taxonomy): domain Eukaryota; kingdom Metazoa; phylum Arthropoda; class Arachnida; order Ixodida; family Ixodidae; genus Rhipicephalus; species Rhipicephalus microplus. The sequence continues at coordinate 196,322,083 of NC_134701.1, forward strand.
ACTGTTAATCCTGTGAATCCACAAAGAACTTCAATTCTGAAAAGCATTGCTTTGAATAAAACTACTTCCTTTATTTATACAGTGTAAAGTTCTAAAAAGGGTAACTTCATCGATGTTTCTGGAAGAAAAAAAACTTAAGTCCACTTGTAGGTAAATATTAGAAAAAACATTAAATATACCTGAAAGACATGTTATTCTTATCAGCAACCACATCCTTGCGATGCATAAATACATAAATGCATGTGCTGCACACGCCCCGCCGCGGTGGTCTAGTGGCTAAGGTACTCGGCTGCTGACCCGCAGGTCGCGGGATCAAATCCCGGCTGCGGCGGCTGCGTTTCCGATGGAGGCGGAAATGTTGTAGGCCCGTGTGCTCAGATTTGGGTGCACGTTAAAGAGCACCAGGTGGTCGAAATGTCCGGAGCCCCCCACTATGGCGTCTCTCATAATCATATGGTGGTTTTGGGACGTTAAACCACACAAATCAAATCAATCATCATGTGCTGCACACAAACCGGTGTGTTGTATATGCACTTGTTTGACACGTGCCGTGTTTGTGAACGCGCGAGGAGAGAATGAGGCGATAGGGACTTTTGTCGACCAAGGTATGAATTGCGCGCCGACTGAGTGGGCTATGAAAAAGAAGCTATCTATTTGATACGGGATTTGCATCATCCGTTAGTATAGAACGACAAAGACCAGGCCAGCAATTGTATACGCATTCCTTGAAGCGAGAACGGTGCCGAAATAACACCTGTGAAATGCCAGATGACAGAATATTATTTGTCGAAACTGTGGCGTTCCCCGCCGAAGGCGCTGCGTATGAGATGGCTCGCAAGGAATTGGCGACGCCAAAAGCCTGTGCCGAATCCCTCTTTTCAAAGCTGAAATGTCTTCTCTCCTTGCAGTCGCAATGTACGGGAGGCTCCTTTCTTTTCTATATCACCGCATTTATGCTCTTCAGAGAGGTGTCCTAATGTGGCGGTGATGCCGCAGGCCTGTTGTGATGTGAAGCGTACACGTATACCTGCAAGAGCGTGTTATATCTTCGGGAGACTTTGGCGACGGCTGTAACGGAGAAAGACGCCAAACGTTGTTGCGAACAACTCGATGCCAAATTCAGAAGTGCTCCGCGACACTGCTTGCGCCAGCAAGACAACAATGTCCCAGAACGAGTAAAAAGAAAAGGAAAATCTAAAGAGAGAACAGCATCTACGTTTGCGACGAAGCATCTACGTTTGCGACGAAGCAGGCCCTACTTTACGCTGGTCGTGAGAAAAGCGGGTCGCATTCCATTCGAGCAGCCCGTGCGCCCGAAGAGACGCAATATGCCAGCCGTGACCCTCTGTGTATGCAAGCACATCAAATGCAGAGGAACCTGCACAAAAACGAATTCACCCTCAGGTTGCTAAAATGCTTGATCTAGAGTCCAGTTTGGAAAACCTTCAAACATGAAGTGTTCTCTGCTACTGGCAAACAGGCTTCGCTAATTACAGTCTCCGCACCACGATTGGCTAGAATATTGTTACGGATCATCCCAGCGTATATGGTACTTTTCAACAGCGAAGCTGCTTAGGAAACTGTTTCTTTTATTTCGTAGTAGGATACTACCATTTTCTTAACGGTTACATGCCACAAGAGAGAGATAAAGATACAAGGAAAGGTAGGGAGGTTAACCAGACGCACATCCGGTTTGCTACCCTGCACTGGGGAAGGGATAAAGGGGATTGATTGATTGATATGTGGGGTTTAACGTCCCAAAACCACTATATGATTATGAGAGACGCCGTAGTGGAGGGCTCCGGAAATTTAGGCCACCTGGGGTTCTTTAATGTGCACCCAAATCTGAGCACACGGGCCTACAACATTTCCGCCTCCATCGGAAATGCAGCCGCCGCAGCCGGGATTCGAACGCGCGCCCTGCGGGTCAGCAGCCGAGTGCCTTAGCCACTAGACCACCACGGCGGGGCGGGATAAAGGGGAGAAAAGAGGTTGCAGAAAGATGAGAAGGTACACACAATCACGAGCACACTCGGGGAGCACACACAGTTTACAGGCGGTCGCTCAGGTTTGTTGACTTAAGGTAAAGTAGCAGTGCTTTAGTTGCTTTCTGCGCAACTGAGGCAGATGCCCAAGGTCCTAGTATCTTCCGCACACAAAATGGTCCGGGGTCAAGTCGATTCAAAACCATCCGTAGCTGGCATCGCTCTGTGTCGTAGCAAGCGCAGCTGCACAGGACGTGTTCGATGGTCTCTTGATCTCCGCAGTAGTCGCATGTAGGAGTGTCTGCCATACCAATGCGAAAGGAGTACACCTTTGTGAATGCAACACCCAACCAAAGGCGGCATGACAGTGTCACATCGGAGCGGGAAAGTTGTGATGGTAGCTTTAGCTTGAGCGAAGGATCCAGTTCATAAAATTGACACCTTTGGAAGCTGGTAGACGACCAGAACGTGCGTGTGAGATCTCGAGCCAGCAGGTAAAGTTGTCTTGCTGCATCATTCCTTGATAGAGGAATCGGGACTACACGGGTTTCTTCATGGGCTAAGCGGGCTGAATCATCGGCTGATTGATTTCCGGTAATGCCGATATGTCCAGGCAGCCATTGATATATAATATCATGACCTCGTATTAGAGCTTCATGATGGCAATGTCTTATTTCTTGTACCAGTTGGTCATGGCTCCTCCTACGCATGGCAGACTGCAAACTCTGAAGCGCTGCCTTCGAATCACAGAATATGACCCATTTTCCTGGACGTTCTTGAACGAGATATTGTAAAGCAGCCCTTATAGCAGCAAGCTCTGATGCCGTAGATGTAGTCATATGCGACAACTTAAACTTGATTGTCATTTCTGCAGCCGGAATTACAGCGGCACCTGATGAGCTGCTGGATGAGACGGACCCATCAGTGTATATCTGCGTTCTGTCTAAGTACAACTCATGTAATAATAGCAGTGTTGCTTGCTTCAATGCTACTCTGGAGTGACTGCTTTTCTTTTTGATTCCCGGAATTTCTAGACGTACTTGCGGCTGGTCGAGGCACCACAAAGGGCATGCCGTTCTCGCAGCTGGCGTATATCCTGATGGAATGCTGTTTAGGTGCTTAGCTATGACGTCTGAAAACGTAGCACGGGGTCTTCCGGAAGGTAGAAGGGCCAAGTGGTGGTCGGGGACACGGCTAGCATGTCGAATGTGCGCTCTGAGGCAATCCACAACAATATATGTCCTGACCGGATGGTCTTTGGCAAGCGTGATTGTGGCATAAGTAGAAGCGCATCGGGGCAGTCCTAGGCAGATACGCAGTGCCTGACCCTGCAAACTCTCCAATGAATGAGTATTCGATTTGCAAGTGTTAGTCAGTACCGGCAAGCTGTAGCGCAATAGACCCAGAAATAGGGCCCTGTACAGCTGTAGCATGGAGGCCACAGAAGTTCCCCATGCTTTACCGCACAAAACTTTCATGATATGCACAATAGATAGTAGTCTCTTCTTCAAGTACGCACAATGTGGCCTCCACGAAAGACTTCTGTCGATTATTATGCCCAGGAAACGATGCATCCGTGCATGTTTGACACTCTGCCCATTGATGTAAACAGGGTATGGCGTCATTGGTTTGCTTGTAAACGCCATCAACGCGCACTTCACAGTTGATTTATTTAGGCCTTGTTTCTGAAGGTAGGCTGTTGTGAGGGTTGCTGCCCGCTGTATTCGTGCACGCACCTGAGGGCGAGTAACTGCAGCACTCCAGAGGCAAATATCATCGGCGTATATGGATAGGCACACCGACTTTGGCAGAACCTTCACCAGACCAATGAGGGCCATATTGAACAATGTGGGGCTTAAAACACCTCCCTGAGGTACTCCACAGTAGGTGTAATGTTGGGCAGTTGTACCCTCATATGTTTGTACAAAGAAACCCCTGCCAGTTATATAATCTTTTATCCATTGAAACATTCGTCCACCAATGCCCATCGCTGCGAGAGAAGTGAGGATGGCATCGTGAGCTACATTATCATATGCACCCTTCACGTCAAGAAAGAGTGCCACTGATATGCGCTTGCGACTTTTTTCTTGTTGAACAAATGTCGATAAATCAAGGACACAGTCAATGGAGGAGCGGCCCCGATGAAAGCCTGCCATGCAAGAAGGGTATATGGTGTATCGTTCCAAGTACCACTCGAGACGAAATAGAACCATTCTTTCCATCACTTTTCCGAGGCAGCTTGCGAGGGCAATAGGGCGATACGCTGTCAAGTCCAATGGTGATTTTCCCGATTTCAAAAGTGGTATTAATCGACTAATTTTCCATTCTCGGGGAACACTGCCGCTGAGCCAGGAGTTGTTGAAGCACGTTAAAAGTTCTTTTCTAGCTTTTTGTCCAAGGTGTCCCAACGGACTATAAGTAATACCATCAGGACCTGGCGATGACATGCGCTTAGAAGCGACTAACGCACTTTCCAGTTCTTCCATGGTGAAGGGAATGTCCATTTCTGGTAATCGCGTCTCGGGAACGATCACGGCGTCGATGCTCTCGTTCATAATATTCCCGGCAACTCTCGTGCAAAATTCTTCAGCCACCTCGAGTTCTGTTTTTCCATGATGGAGTGCCAAAGCTTTAAAAGGGTGCCGTTGTTGTGGAGAGGAGCGCAGACCACGAACTGTTCTCCAGATATAAGACAGCGGTTTATGAGGGTCTAGAGATTCGCAGAATGCTTTCCAGCGTTCGCTCTCCAGTTTGTAAATGCGTCGTTGAATCTTTTTCTGGAGCCGCCTTGCTTCCCTCAGATCGTAAGTTGATCTTCGTCTGTATCGTCGTTCAGCACGCCTTCGCATAGCTCGTAATTTTTCCAGTTCGATGTCAAACTGTGTTACTTTAGACGAAAATGGTAATTTACATTTGGACGCTTGCATAGCTTCCACTATGGTATTTTCCAGGCTGCAGGCGAGGCCTTCTTGGCAAGCGTTCTCAACACGCGATGCAAACATCGACCAGTCAGTGCCAATTGCAACACCAGAAGAGAATTTTTTTATGATACCATCGATCGTCACGTAGGTGGGTATGTGATCACTCCCATGAGTCTCAATATAGCAAAACCACTTAACTTTGTGAGAGAAGCACCGTGACACCAATGTCAGGTCAAGGCAACTGCCATACGTGAGACCCTGCAGATATGTGGGGGTACCATCGTTCATGATGAAAAGGTCGTAATCGGAAGCGAATGTAACAATGTTCCGGCCCCTGGCATTCATCCTAGTGCTCCCCCAAAGCATGTGATGGGCGTTGAAGTCACCGGTTATGATCCAAGGCCCATCGGTTCTCATTAGGATGTCTTTTAATCTGTCGCAGTCAAATCGCGATGACAGAGATATATATCCACCAATAAGCGTGAACGAAACTGCATTCTTCTTCACACGAAGACACACGTACTGATTGTCGTCATTTGAACTTATTGGGTGCGAAAGATAAGTCAAGTCTGTGCGAATGTAAACAATTACTTTGCTTCGTTCTTCGCATGCGGCTGAACAAAAGGCTTCATAACCGGACAATCTATAAGGCGTTGATACGTTTGGTTCACATATGACAAGTATAGGGAATTGATTGGCCCGAACAAATTGGCGAAAGTCCGAGATACGGGACTTCATGCCTCTGGAATTCCACTGAAAAATCGACGCACTTTTAACTTCAGTGCGGAAGTGGAGATTTTGTTGAGCCATTGTGCTTATACGAAGTTAGCAAGAACTGCATTCAGTGCATCCAGTATTTGCAGTGCACTCTTAGCTGACGGAGATTGTATGCTGCTCAGTAGCGTGCGAATCGTGGCAATTAATGATTGCACGATTGCAGCCACTTGCCTGTCTTGGTTGGAAAGATCTCGAACCGGGACGATTGCAGTCACTTGCCTGTCTTGGTTGGGAAGATCTCGAACCGGGAGCGCGGACTGGCCGTCATGAAGCTCCTTCGGTTCGCTTGATGCTGCTTCCCTTTGAAGTGCAGGCCACTCTGTCGCAGTTAAGATATGCTCACTGGCTTTGTCCTTTACAGCCTTTCCCACGGCATGTGGTCTGGGAGGCAAAGGAGGTGGTACTGATGAGGGATCACGCAAACGTGTCGAGGAGGTAGCGGGCGTCCTCGAAGACCGACGTCGACGTGAACGACGCCTTCTGACTTTAGCTGCGGCTTCTCGATGAGATGAGTGATCGCGCACCATCTCCTTCAAGATGGCAATTTCCTTCTGAATCCGCGGGCAGCCCTTCGATGTGGCTTCATGGGATCCATTGCAATTAGAGCATTTCTTGACAGTTGCGACGCACTTATCCGCTTCATGGTGCTCGGCGCAGCGGTGGCATACCACCGAATTCTCGCAGCCGCTGCTCACATGTCCAAGTTTCATGCATTTACGGCACTGGAGAGGCTTTGGAATGAAAGGCCGCACAGCATGTCTGAAGTACCCCACCTTCACATGAGAGGGGAGTGATGTGCTCTTAAACGCAATCTTCACACAGCGAGACTTGCCTAGCCGGGTGACATCAACAATTGGAGTATCAGTTGTTGACTTGACAAGAAGTTGTAAGTCCTTATTGGAAATAGCGATATCAATGTCGTAGATCACACCGGTTACTACATCACATCCCAAAGGAACATGAGAGCGCACCTGGTTGCCGTCCAAGTCAGTTACACTGCGCAGAACGCCCAACGCACTTGCGTGCAAAACGTCCACAGCCAGTATATTCTTTCTGGCGTTCACTCTTATGTCCGTGATCTCATTTGGCACGAGCGTTTCCAGAGACCTCGACACAGACTGTCTGTTAAGGCGTTTCATGCTGACGGTAGGAAGTGCAGGCAGAAACAGGATGGTATAAGTGTTCGATTTTGGCGCTTCACTTACAGTTTGAATAGTTGAGGATGAGGATGTCTTCATGTTCCTTCTCTTTGCCTTGCGGCTCAGCACAGGTTGGAAACCGTCATCTGAGAAGTCCTCACTGCTGAGATAGTAAGCATGAGTATCTTCACTGTCGCTGTCGCTCGCTTGTCCCATCCGCTTCCTGGAGGCGGTCGCCGCTGACGCCGCTGGTGCCGGCAGGCGCCCGGGGTGGTCTACTTCCATCCCCTCCAAGGGAGCAGCGGAAACTGATCAACAGACTTAAATTACAACTGAAATACGCCGGAGTTAGCAGAAGCAGCTCCTATTCAAAACACACTTCTTCGTCTTCCTACATGCCACAAAAGTTGTGTAAATCCTACTATGCTCTGCACAGGACCAGTAAAATTAAAGGAACAGGTAGCCCAAGAAATGGCTGCGAAGCCTTCAAGCCAATATCACAGCATCGCACTAGTTGTCTGAATGGAGTACCATGGATGGATAACCGCGAACGTTGTGGAAAATACGGGTGAAAAATCACAAAGAATAAGGCCAATATGCAAACCAAATTTGATGAAACCTTGCTACAGCAATGTTCACGCCACGTTCAAGCTTATTGCATCAAATTTATTCGAAGTTCAATGTCCCTTCAGCCAAAGTATGCGTAGGTGCACCAATTAATAGACGTGCTGCCGATCAGCTCATTTGTTTGTTGAGCCTTGCGCAGCTTAGTGCACCCTTTTGACAGTTTCTTTTATATTTTAAATTATCATGGCCTTCTTTGGTGTTCTTTCCTCTAGCTGGTTGACCATTTTAAACATAATGCTGGAGCAGTTAGCTAGTATTCATTCATTTTTTGTACTTTTTTATTGTTTACTTGAAGTATCATGCCATTGGTCTCATTAACAGCACGTATTGATGTCATCGCAACAACTTCGGCGGTGACTAGTACTGAGCAAGCTATTGTTGCTTATTTTTTACCAAGTTGTTACATGTACCACTTCTCTGTTTCTTCTTTCGACTTGATGAAATGCTGTAGAATATGCACGAACTGACGCACATCGCAACTAAACTGTAATTGCATTTGCGAAACAGCAGCAAAAAATAACCGACGATTGTGATACTGCGTAATGAATATTCTGAGCGTAACTATTTATGTTTTGATTTTTCCTACAAGTTGAGGCAACAATTTCTGTTTGAGGGCCGTGCACCCCTGGATTCTGGCGTCGGCTGCGTTGAGCCTCTGCTCACGCAGCTCGTTTAGCAACAACGGCACATGGCCCACTCTCGCCATTCGCGTTTCTCATTGCTCAGAATGACATGGCTCAGGCTATCTTGTATATAGATGGAATGATATAAAAAAAGTTTATTTCAGTCCTGCAGGACGCGCTTAGCGCGTACCGGGCATCTCCCACGTAGGGACCGACAGGGTGTACCTGGCGGCCGCTTCGTGGGCCTGCTGGACAGCCCCTTGCTGGTCGGCGAGAAAAGAGCTCCGGGACCTCTTTCACTTGTTTGAGGTATAGTCACTAGGAGTGTTTCTACACTCCCAAAGCATATGTGCTGGTGCCACCGTGTGTGCACAGTTTACATATGGCCGGCATGAATAATTTCGTTCAGCACTTTTCACATCGCCGCCGATGGAGAGTAGCATGAGTGCCTCGCTAACCGGGAGGACGGCTGGGCGCGTTCCACAACAGCCGACGCACGACAGAGTGTACCACTGTGGAGCCACTGGTAGCCGCCGTGAAATCTGTCATCTCAGCAATGTCCTTCCCTCATCCTCGTGCTCTCCTCGCTCACGCCATCTTTCATCCTGCTCTGCGCTTCGCGTTCGCTCTATGAACTACGCCGATGGCAACGCTGCCCAACGCAGAAATGGGCGCAGTAATAGCTGGGTTTTGAAAACTGCCTGCATTTTCTGAACTTCAACTGCACCGTGGTACTGCTTACATGACCTTCCGTACCATCGCTTGTTTGTTGAGAGGGAAAAGTGGGCAAAATGAGGCAGAAAAGCAAGGAGTTTTAAGCAAGTGAGAAAGAAATCGGGTAAAGGAATATGAATTATAATAATAAAGCAGCAAAAGGAAGATTGCAGACACGCAGTCGCAGTCAATCACAATCATCCTATGCTACAGCAGCTCAATCACATGTAGATCAACTAGCATCACTGAAGGATACGACGGTTTTTCGGGTTTCATTGTCATTGAAGACTGCAGCCGTAAGATCTGTCCCTTTGTAGCAGTGTTTTACGGAGAAGGAGTGTCAGAATGCTCTGCTCTGATATCGGCCTGTGATCAGAGACAGATTACGAACTTCTCTGTAGACAGTAAAAATGACAGTCGCGTAAATCATGTCGAACAATATCTTCGTGGCCACAGGTGTCGAACGTATAACATCATCTTTGTTGAAAAATCTTCAGCTTACACTGCCTTCGCTTATATTTGTGTAGCGTTGTCCCATCTCCAATAATTTAGCTGGAGCGTTTAATTTGTCTCGTTCATTCAGACCTCCAAGAATGAAGGATTGCTTCTTGCGTACATGTTATGTCATGCCTCCACTTTGTGTTTCTAAAAGTTTCTTGGGACATTTTTTTTCTCTGCTACCACGGTTACACTCATTGCTTAAATAATGGACGTTGGTATGAGGAGGGCGCAACCGAAATAAGAGTCAGCTCTGCTGGTATTTTTATTCAGCATGTGCATGTTCTCGAAGTTTTAATTTCTTACCATAGATGGAGCAGGAGTAAGTCAATCTGGTCAATTTAGATAATGAAAGGGCAGATGAGTGCAATTCGTCCATTCCATTATTGCTTATTAGGTTCTCTTCGAGGCAATTTTTTCGCCATCGCGACGTACATTAGAACCTCAAAACATAGTGTTCATTAAAACACAACTTTATGACAGGAAAGATCGTTGAAGATAATTGCCAGTGCCACAGAACCTAAATCGTAATTAGGGCTTCGACACAAAATATATACATATATATGAAGAGCCTTATTTTCTGGCTCGACGTTAAGAAACAATCGCAGTAAGTGCCTTTTTAAGCACAGGTTTCATATATGTACACTACATGCCTTCTTCTATGTACTATGACCGATCTAACAGATCTATTCAGGAAATTAGGGGCAGTCATTATTACAAGGAAAAAACATTTAATACCAAAAATAACCTTGTTAACATTGTTAGAATAATTGTTCCAAACAAATTCTGCTGTAATGGCATGAAATTGGGAAAAATAAAATTTAAAATTTAACATGTAATTATTAGAGTTTACGATCGGTGATCATATGGATTTGGCAATCACAGATAACTTCCCGCAGAAAAAGACATGAAAGGATTAGTCAGGGCACGCTGTATATTAGTTCCAAAATTCAATTAAAGCAGGAACATTTGATACAAGTGAAAAAAAAAACTGATAATCGTGCAAACTTGCCAACCCTCTGTGAAGATAGGTTGCCAGCCCTCGTGATCTAGGAAACTTAAATTAAAAGTGGTCATACACCTTTACCTTATGCGTTACTAAGCATCGACCGTTACATAAAAATAAAATTCTTCTGTGACAGACAGTAGGAAAGCACGAATAATCTGTGTCTACATAACACCTTATGATGATGATGTTTGATGTTTTATGGCGCAAGGGCCGATTCACGGCCAAAGAGCGCCAGTTCATCTTACTAAAAATATGGACAATGATTGTGATAAGTGGCTGTATAAGGGCCATAAAATTCCTCGCAGTAAGGCGGGTAAAAACATACAAATAATAAAATCATGACCATGCCGTGGAAGGTGTGTGTGGTGTGAACAGATGACAAAAGTTGGTGATAATAAAAGACGATGGTGGATATGTATGGCATTAGCACAAGTGCCTCACTCGTTCAAACCCTTGCGTCCAAGGGCCGTGAGGCATGTGCTTTCTTGTGTAGCCACCGCAGCAAAAACCTCTCTGGAGAGGTCATGCTACGGTATGCCCGGGTATATGACATGAAAGCTGTGAATTTCTTTGAAAAACGCTAACAATGATTTATGACTAAAAAGTGGTTCCCTACCGACAAACATTGCAGGGTGTGAAGGTATATGTTGTCGGTAGAGTAATGGAAAATGTTGTTTTCTTAGAGTTTCTAAATGTTTACACTGGATTAGTATGTGAAGGACTGTTAATGTTTCACCACATTTGTCGCACAATGGTGGATCGTCACTAGACAAAAGATGTGTGTGTGTTGCGTATGTGTGTCCTATCCTGAGTCTCGTTAGTATTACCTCTGTATAACGCGATTTTGATACTGGCAGCCAATGACCAAGGTGTGGCTTAATAATGTGTAGTTTGTTTTGTGTGTGTGTATTCCACTTGCTCTGCCAGAAGTCTCTGATGTTTCGTTTGAGAGACGGCTTAAGATCAAGGGCCGGGATTAATATGGGTGTAGTGGCGGTGCCCTCGTGGACGGATGCAGCAAGCTGATCCGCCATCACGTTGCCTTGAATCTCACGATGCCCTGGCACCCAGCACACTACAACATGTTGGTTGAGTGTGTAAAGTGTGCATAAAATAGAGTAAAGTGAGATGAGGACAGGGTTTTTTTGTTTTTTAAGACTGTGCAGAGCCGTTACCACACTAAGGGAGTCTGTATAAATTACTGCTTTTTGTATTTGTAATTGTTTGATGTGTTTAGCTGCCACAAGTATCGCGTAAGCTTCCGCCGTGAAGATACTTGTGTCTGGATGTAGAGGGCCAGCATTCGAAAAGGAAGGGCCAACAGCAGCGTAGGACACAGAGGAGTTAGACTTAGAGGCATCTGTAAAAAACTCAGGACGTGTGTATTTGTGTTGAAGTTCCAAGAAGTATGTTCGAATATGGGCAATAGGCGCATGTTTAGTAACTTCTAAAAAAGACACATCGCAATCTATAGTCTGCCACTGCCACGGTGGCGGGTATGCTACAGGAGCCATTAAATTGTGTTCGAGTGACACTCCAGTGTCCTCAGCTAGACCCTTCAGGCGAACTGAGAAGGGCTGCCTCATTGAAGGCCTGTTTTGAAAAAGAATGGAGCTCGACAAGTCATTTATAGTAGAGTATGAGGGGTGCCTCTTGTCTGCTTTCACCTTAAGGAAATAAACAAAGGACATGTAGGTTCTTTGCAGATGAAGCGACCACTCATTTGACTCAACGTAAAGGCTTTCTACGGGGCTGGTGCGAAAAGCACCCGTAGAAAGGCGGATGCCCAAATGGTGCACGGGGTCCAGCATCTTCAAGGCACTTTGAGTAGCAGACTGATAGACAACGGCCCCATAATCTAAGCGGGTGCGAATGAGGCTTCTATAGAGGTTCATGAGGCATTGCCTATCACTACCCCAAGTAGTACGTGACAACACTTTTAAAACATTCATGGCTTTTAAACATTTTGTTTTTAGATACTTGATGTACGGCACGAAGGTCAACTTGTTGTCCAAGATTAGGCCTAAGAATTTATGCTCGGCTTTGACGGACAGACGTTGCCCGTTCAGTCGAATGTCAGGTTCCGAGTGCATGCCTCTCTTTCGAGAGAACAAAACACACGTGCTTTTTTGTGGGTTAAGTCGAAATCCGTTTTCATCTGCCCATTTGGAGATCTTATTTAAACCCAGCTGAACCTGCCGCTCACACATGGCCAAGTTGCATGACTTGAAGCCAAGCTGAACGTCGTCGACATATGTACAATAGAACATATTGCGGGGAATGGACAAGTGCAAAGAGTTCATTTTGATAATAAAAAGTGTGCAACTAAGAACGCCACCTTGTGGCACGCCTGTTTCCTGGACAAATGTTTGGGAAAGCACACTGCCAAGACGGACACGGAATGTCCGCTTTGACAGGTAATTTTCGATTATATGAAACATTCTTCCGCGCACACCAAGGTGAGACAGGTCTCTTAGAATGCCGAACCGCCATGTTGTATCATACGCCTTTTCGATATCTAGGAACACAGAGAGAAAATATTGTTTATGGACGAAGGCGTCTCTGATCTGTGCCTCGATACGAACAAGGTGGTCTGTGGTGGAGCTACCTTCTCGAAACCCGCACTGAAATGGGTCGAGCAAATTATTTGTTTCAAGGAAATGTACAAGTCGGCAGTTTATCATTTTTTCGAAGACTTTGCACAAGCAGCTTGTAAGTGCTATAGGCCTATAACTCGAGGGTAAAGAAGGGTCCTTGCCCTCTTTCAAAATGGGAATAACAATAGCCTCTTTCCAGGAGGTAGGAATAGTGCCAGAAGACCAAATAGCATTGTACAAACAAAGTAAGGTTTTACGGGTTTCGTTTGGTAGGTTTTTTAACATTTCATACATCACACGGTCAGAACCTGGGGCAGAAGCACTGCAGGAGTTTAGAGACATTTGCAGCTCAGCTAGACTGAAAGCTTGGTTATATGCCTCGGATCTAGTGCATTTGTGTTCAAGTTTCTGCTTTTCTATTCTTGTTCTGTATTTTTGGAAAGTGTCAGTATAGTGAGATGAGCTGGACACCTGTTCGAAGTGTGCACCGAGGAAGTTTGCCTGATCTTCCAAGGTATCACCCCGAGTGTCCACGAGTGGAAGTGTGTGTACTTGTTTTCCTGCTATCCTACCGACCATGTTCCACACTTTAGCCTCCTGTGTGTATGAATTGATCCCTGACAAAAACTTCTGCCAGCTTTCTCTTCTGGCCTGCCGACGCGTTCTCCTGCCTTGAGACTTTATTTTCTTGAAGGTGTCAAGATTTTCGGCTGTCGGTGAGTTCCGAAGCAGCCTCCAAGCTCTGTTTTGCTGTTTGCGCGCGTTTCGGCATTCAGAGTTCCACCATGGCACACGCCGTTTTCCTGGGTGCCCATTTGTTTGTGGGATGCATTTTGTTGCAGCATCAATCAAAAAAGCTGTGAAGTAGTCGACAGCAACATCAATGCTTAAAGTACCTATGTCACTCCAATCTATGCGAGCGATGGTATGAAACCGTTCCCAGTCGGCTCTGTTTATGAGCCATTTGGGAACACGGGGTGTACACCCAGTTGTTGTAGTTGTGCTCAAAACTACGGGAAAGTGGTCACTTCCGTACAGATTACTGACGACTTTCCACTGGAGTAGAGGCACAAGAGATGGAGACACTATGCTTAGGTCTATGGAGGAGTAGGTGTTATGTGCGAGATTATAATAGGTTGGTTCTTTTCTATTTAGGAGACATGCGTTCGATGAGAGAAGGAATTGTTCAATCAGTCGACCTCGCGCATCGCAACGAGAGTCTCCCCATAGCCTGCTATGCGCATTGAAGTCTCCAAGGAGAACATAAGGCTCCGGAAGTTCATCAATTAAAGAGTGTAAATCACGTTTTTGCAGCTGATAGCTAGGAGGGATGTAAATAGTGCAGATTGTGATTAGTTTATCAAAAAGAACCGCTCGAACAGCCACTGCCTCAAGGGATGTTTGGAGTTGTAAGTGTGTGCATGCAATTCCTTGATTCACTATGATGGCAACACCTCCGGATGATGTCATGGCATCATCACGGTCCTTTCGGAAAATAACGTATTTACGAAGAAAATTTGTGTGTTTTGAATTAAGGTGTGTTTCTTGTACACACAGCACTTTTGGTGAGTGTTCGTGTAGGAGTTCTTCGATGTCGTCAAGGTTTCTGAGAAGGCCCCTGACGTTCCATTGTATAATTTGAGTGTTCATGGTGAATGTAAAATAATGCTGTGTGTACGAAAAGCGAGTGGCTGTTTAGACGGGGAGTTTGAGTTCACTTACCAGGGCCGTCACCAGGCCCTGTTATTTGCTTTTTTGTTTTCTTGGCGCGCTCCAAGGAGCCACGCCGCTCTTTCGGCACCAAGGGTGCCGACGTATCCATTGCCTCCTCGGAGGCACTGGATGCCCGCACGTGCGGGCTGTTAGTTTGGATTTTGGGCCTCGCCTGGTGAGGGGAGGCCTTGAGACCCGAAGACTCTGGAGTCTCCGGTCTCTGTTTGGGAGTAGGCGGTGTAGCCTGGGCTACAGCCGCCTTGGGGGCAGGTGCCACAGCCAACGGCTCGCTCTGCGCAGGCCGAAGGGGTGGCGAGGGCTGGTGCGGCGTTGCCCCCTGACGCGCCGCATCAGCATATGTTGCGCCGTAAAATGGCGACACTCTTCGTCTTGCTTCTTTGAATGTGATGTTTTCTTTGACTTTAAGTGTGATTATTTCTTTTTCTTTCTTCCAGTTAGGACACGAACGCGAATACGCGGCGTGTTCTCCGTCACAATTCACGCAGTGAGGCGTAGTAACACAGTTATCAGATGGGTGGCCGTGGCTACCACATCTTGCACAAGTTTCCTGACCCCGGCAGTTCTGCGAGCCATGACCAAATCGTTGACATTTATAACACCGTCTTGGATTGGGAATGTAGGGACGGACAGAGAGTTTGATGTATCCTGTGTCTATAGATGAAGGCAGTGTGCTAGATGCGAAGGTGAGTATTAAATGTTTGGTAGGTATTTCTTTGTTGTCTCGTCTGATGACGATTCGTTTCACATCTGTGACATTTTGCTCTTTCCACCCTTCAAGCAGTTCCTGTTCAGACATTTCAAGAAGGTCTGCTTCTGAAACAACTCCGCGTGAGGTGTTCATTGATCTATGCGGTGAAATAGATACTGGGATATTACCGAATGCTACGAGGCTGCCAAGTTTTTCATAGTGGTGTTTTTCAGGCAGCTCAAGGAGAAGGTCTCCGCTAGCCATCTTTGTAACCTTGTATCCTGGGCCAAAGACCTCTGTCAGAGATTTTGCAACAAGAAATGGAGATATTGCTCTGGCTTGTTTTGTTGCGTTATCGCTGTGCACAACATGGAATTTGGGAAAGCATTGTCTGGGTTTGCTGAAAAATGATATGTCATCGGTGCGTCCCCTCTTAGGCGGGAGACGATCTAGGAGACGGGGAAATGCAGGTGTTCCCATAGTAGTGTACTTTTTGTTCGGCAGCAATGGCGACCACCCACCACGGAGTCCAACCAGGGGACGCTGAAGCACTTAATAGCATAAGGCTACAGACGCCAGCCGTACATTGCCACTATAACCAAATATAATTACTCAAGGTTGAGTAATTACACAAGGTTAACCCTTGCCGCCATGAAAAATCGGAAGTAAATGGAAGAGAGAAGAAGACAGGACAGATTTAAAGACGAGAAAAGACTAAGATGTAGGAAGAGAGAGATAGGAAAAGGCGACTGCCGATTTCCCCTGGGTGGGTCAGCCCAGGGGTGCCGTCTACGTGAAGCCGGGGCCAAAGAGGTGTGTTGCCTCTGCCGGGGGGCCTTCAAGGTCCAATCACCCAGCATCGGCTCAACCCCCAGGATCCCCTTTTCCCCGGACACGGCAAAGCCACGCACGGCTAGGCGTGGGAGGGAGTCGAAACTCCCCCGTTAGCTCGGGTCCGTGGTGTCGCTACACACCAAACGCCTACTCTCGCAGGCGCCCCTGCGGGGACATAACACCTTAATTCATATATATATATATATATATATATATATATATATATATATATATATATATATATATATATATATATATATATATATATATATATATATATATATATATACATATTGTCCATGTGTGCCAAAATTGTCGATGTGTGCCACGGGGACTGGAACCTGTGACCCTTCACTTCGCAGCCTGCCGTGTTAGACAGTTTCGCCATATTAGACAAGTGAGCCGGTGCTGAAATTACCAGCGGTAGCGCACCGGTGTTTTTATCTTCGGTGGTGGTGCGTCAACGGCGCGGGGTCCATCGGATCGGCGGCGGCATGGCGAGAAAGGGGGGTGTGGGGCGGGGAATTCGGATCAAGATCCAAGAGTTGATGGGCATAGGAACTTGTCTCTTGAATTTTGAAAAAAAAAAAATGGCAGCATATCCACGGAGTGAATGATGAAGAGTGGGGCGAAGCATTCGTCCGTCCATTCTTTCTTGCTTCCGTCCGTCCATGCGTACGTCTGTGTGACCGTCCATGCGTCCACCCGCCCGTCTGTTCGTGCGTCCGTCCCTGCGTTCGTCCATGTATTCAACCCTGCGTCCGCTCATGCGTCTATCCATGCACCTGTCTGTGTGTCCGTTCGTCCATCTATTCAACACTCCCAGTACCACCATCTCGCATCTTTTCATCATATATTCACCATATAGAAGCACCGCCATCCAGCGGACATTCCAAGGACTAAACGAGAGGTGGCACACGCACACTTTCTTACGACTTGCGCTTCGGGTCTACTTCCCACCTTTAACCACCTCGAGTTCATGGTATATATTAGTTCACTGTATTCGTGGCACTGTGGCCCAACGCTCGCTAAACCTTTTTAAAACCAAGGAGGTTACGCCCAGCGAGTATAACCCTTTCTTGTCAGATAGTGCTCAATGTACGTGGCAATGGCTGCTAATGGGGAATGAGAGACAGGAGAATTAGGCTTTTAGTTAACGCGCACGCTGCGAATTTTTCATTGTTCAGCAACGCACAGGAGAAATCTCCCACCAGCACCACCTTGCCGGTCATAGCGTAGGACATGTTACGCACTACTACGAGCGATGAACGGGTGTCGCTTTAAGAAGCTTCGCCCCTAAAAACAGGATTTATTAACTGAAGCGTGCAATGACAAAAATTTGACTGCATAATAGTCATCTTTAAAGTTTAACTGGTTAGGCAGGAAAGATACCTAGCAGGAAAAAAATTTTTCATCGCAAAGAGTTGCCTTCAGTGCACTCAATTGCAACTCATGGGTGGCCAGTCATTGTGCACATCACTCATTTTGCGATTGTTCAACCACCGTTACTTCTATACAAATATGGAAATATTCGATGCTGCAGGCAGTTTTATTCTTTTGTTACGGGGTGCTTCCCGCAGGGCCTCAATGAAGTTATCATAATCAATCAACCATGTGAACAATATAAATCACCAATTCTCCCAATAAAGCACTGTCTTATCCAATTTTCCAGGCATTGAGAAGTGAAGACAATATTTTTATCCTTCGCTGTATGCCGAGTACTAAGGGCTGGCTGCATGCAATAAAGTCTATGGCTCTCATTTCTAGCTATAGTATAAGTAGCTACAGCCCAGGCGGTGTTCAAATTTGATATGCCACGTGTAGTTGAAATAGAAGCACCAACGCAAGTATTATTTAGTATGACAGATTTTGCTGGGTTTTTGTTTTTTTTTGTTACTTTTCAAAGTTATAATGGCAGATTCAGTATATCTTAATATACTCCTTCAGCGTCTCTGTTTTCTGGTGCAATAAAACCACACCAAAGCACACAAAGCCACATTACTGATCTTGCCGATAAATTGCACAACAAACCACGTCAGTGAGCCAAAAAACTGCGGCACAAAGAAGCAATGCTATTATCTTCGCGATACAAACAAAGTGGAACATGCAAATGACTTTTACTGGCACGACACAACCATTCTTCTTCGTTGCATGCGGTGATGTGCACTGATGATGTTCGTTGACTCTTTTCTAGTTGCAAGGTTTACGGCTCCATTGGAGTCGGCGTATTCTTTACCACCTCTCAGGAATGATAAATGGGTGCGCTACCTCTAACATGATCATTACTCTTGCTGCTGACCACGCCACTGCCGAGGTTTAATTACGTCTCTGCAATCGGCGTTCCATTAGCAGCCTAATTTCTCTCGCACGATTACTGTTTTTATGAAGGGCGTGAAGATCCTTAGGACCACCTCCGTAAGCTTCGTAACGCTCAGTCATGCATTATAAAATGAGAGAAAGGTAAAAGTCTAGTGAAGTATAAAAAATAAATTCTGAGCCCCGAATTAACAGGTGTGATGTGAAACAAGGAAAATAAACCATTCTGTGAACATGCAGTGAATGGTGCCAGCGATAAACTGCTTACGAAAAAGAGCGTCCACGGGTGATTTGGAAGAGTGCACAAGAAGTGAGTTTATTTTTGTATATATATATTTTTTTCAAATTTTATCCTCTGACAGCGAACTGTTTGGTCTCTCCGCCAGACTGAGATATATTGCAATTTTTTGTACTTTGCTTGAAGAATAAAAAGGCGGTTCCTCCGTAACTGCACGGAAACAGATGCGATTGCAACAAATTGAACTGATACACGAAGCTAGGCTGGCAGCTAACTCAATCAGCGTCTGAGCCGCCGTAACTCAACGAAGCGCCGGTTTAGAGAAACGCCGCCGCTGCACTGCAGCGAACAACTCTACCAAAATGTCGTCTATTGTTTTAGCGCCATCTGAGAGGCGAGGACACATCACCTACAAGGGTATGAGCCGTCATACGTGTCGAGATAGGGTGACTGTGCCCGGCTTATCCAAGTACACAGTTCTTCATTGAGCAAGCGGTTACTCTCTAGAACCATCCCCTCTTCTTTAAGCCTTATGAACAACCAACAACCGGAAAATTTGCGGCGCGATGTTATCAATTTGGAGTTTTTATGGAACATCATGGCCACGGTTACGACAATGGAGACTTCCAAACGTGCCTGAAATGTCTGTATATTTGAGATCACAGTAAAATATGGATGAGGTTGAGGTAAAAAATTACGAGCCGAAAAAATAAAAAATTGCGTATTCGCATAGACTTTCCACATCGGAACTGTATATGTGGAACCCGCATTGTTGGACAAACGGTCTTCTTTCCCCGAACGTGGTAGCGCACATGTTTTTTTTTTCAGATTTGATGGCGTCACAATTTATGCGTATTATCTGGCATTTAGTTTCAATCAACTTGCTTGAAAATATGTTGGTTTTCAGTCTAGTTTACGAGTTGATTTCTACCACTGAAGCTTTTTTGATATTCGTTAGGAGCTTGAAAGTTCAAGTTTTTGGAGCAACCTGTGCCTTATTTCTTTGAAGGTACTTTTTCAGGGGCTTCTATTTTTTCTTAGTTGAGTCACGTTAATCTAAGTATCTTTACATCGTGCTCGCAGCACAGCAGCGTGATGAAGTCCTCTCAAACTTTTCGGCTTATTACCGCCTCAACACCTGCTGCAATATTAGGTATTGATGTGCTCCCATGAAATGACACATCCTTACAACGACGATTGGTGAAACAAAAGCACTACAGTCTTGTTTAATTACTTCCCAAAATAACGTTTTGTAGAGAATAACACCTTTTTTATTTTGAACGGTAAACAACAATCTCAGTAGTTTATTGTGTATTTAACTATTGTGTCGGAAATGATTCTTTCACAGAACGCTTGTGCCCGTGTCTCAGTGTTTTCAATTTGTTTTCTTGGAAATCCTGGGAGCTGCCGCTCCCTCCTTTGCGGTGATGCTTCAGGACACACCTGAGAATGTTCCAGGCGTGCAACCATCGCGCCGGGCTTCGTCGTCCAAGAAGCGTAGCAACGCGTCAAGCGACACGGACAGCGAGGCAACCGATTTGTACTCGGACGGCTTTGAGTCATCGGACGATGACTTAAGGGTCGTCATGAATCGATCTACAAAACGAAGACTGCTGCGGACGGCATCGTCGGCAAGTGTTTCCACCGTTAAGACTGCACCACAGCGGTGGCCACACACCATGCTGTTTATGCCCGAAGACCCTGCACCTAACTTGCGACTCCTCAGCGGGCAAGTTCTTTCTGTGCTTCTCGAGGAAACCGCGCCGAATGAGATCAAAGACGTGAGGATCAATGCACGGAAGAATGTCCTTGCTGTAGACATTATGCACCGTAGCGCACTGCAAAGCCTTCGGCACATAACAGAAATCGGCAACGTGAAAGTTCGGCCAATGGTCGCTACAGGTTGTAATGGCACTGTAGGCGTCATTTATGATGTGTATCTTTCCATCTCAGCTAATGACCTGCCAATACTAATAAAACCAGCGACTGAAGGCACCCGCATCACGCACATTAACAGACTCGGCAACTCACGCTGCTTGAGGCTTGTGTTCGAGGGAGACAGCCTTCCCTCGTATATCAAAGTTGGCCATGTTCGCCACTCAGTGCGTCCATACATACCGAAGCCACTGCAATGCTACAAGTGCTTCAAGATGGGACACGTAAAAGGTGTCTGTGAGAACAAAGTTGTGTGTCCGCGGTGCGCCGAGTCTCACTCAAAAGACGCCTGCGGTGCCACCGAGTTACGATGTCCAAACTGCCACGGCGCTCATGAGGCCTCATCCAAAGTTTGCCCGCGGGTGTGAAACGAGCACGCGGTATTCAGGCGTATGGTGCGGGACAATTCAACGCATAGGGAAGCTGCCGCTACACTACACTGACGACGGCGTCGTGGGCGAAGACCATCTCGGAAAAACTGCTCTACCGATAGAGAGATGTCATCCTTTATCAAAGAGGCTGACCCACAAACACCGAGCTCACTGAAGACGGATACTGCGAAACAGACGAAAGGGACAGCAGTCGCCCCTTCCGAACAGTGGCCCTCACTTCCACGAAGTCAACCTACTTTGGAGCTGCATCAAACCCCGCCGCCCTCGACGACCCCTCAAACCAGTGATGCGATGAATGAAGATCAAGTGATAAGCTTGTTGTAATCGCTGATGAGTACCATGCGTGTCCTACTGAGTAATATGAAGACTTCGGCTGCGCAGACCGCACTGCATGTGCTGGACACCCTGAGTCCGGTGCTTGCAGCTCTAAGGTAAAACCATGGCCAGCGAGGCACCGTCGTTTCGAGCGGAAGTCAAGAATGCATCTGTCTTTCAGTGGAACGCCAGAGGACTGAAGTCGCGCATGTCTGACTTTAGACAGTTTGTATTTGTGAACCGCTTCCCCATTATCGTAATTTGTGAACCCAACCTGTGTACATCAATCAAGCTGTCAGGATATGAGTGCTTTATGCGCTCCACTCACAGAAACTGCAGCAAGGTTATTGTATTTATGCGCCATGACCTCACTTACAATCACTACAGAGTCTCGCGTGATGAAGGGAATCAATATGTGTGTCTTATTCTAAAGAAAAAGAAGGTTACTATCACGATTCTTGAAGCTTACATATCTCCATCAAGCCGCATTGACTGCGAGCGCTTACGCGGTATTCTAACATCGACTCCAAGGCCATGGGTGATCACTGGCGACTTCAATGGCCACCATTTCCTATGGGGAAGCTCCAGGAACAACTCTAGAGGAAGGAAATTGGTGTCCTTAGCCTCGGAGTACGAACTGTGTGTTTGTAACGATCGAAGCCCTACATATTTACGCGGATCAGCCTATAGCAGCTGCCTGGACCTTACATTGGTTTCTCGCTCACTTACGAGAAAATTGCACTGGTTTTCGGATCTGGAGACGCGGGGCAGCGACCATATACCAACTTACCTGTATATAGAAGGTTTCACCAGCTCCAAGTCCTCGAGAGGCCTCAAATACAGCGATTGGCCAAAATTCAAAATGTTAATGGAAGACTGCTGTACCGACGGCTCATCATATAACCTAGAGGACTTGATAAAGAATGTCCTGCAGAATACCACGCATACACATTTGACTAGTCACAAGCGCAACGATTTCGACATCAAGCTTGAGAAACTTCGCGCAATACGCCGTCGTGCAGAACGAAGGTACCGACGGACAAAGTGCATGGATGATTTGAGGCTGGCTAGACGCATTCAAAAGAAAATGCACCTGCACAAAGATAAACTGGCTAGGCGACGTTGGACACCCTTTTGCGAGTCGTTGGATCCACGAAAGCCCCTATCACTGATATGGCGAACTGTCCGGGGTCTTAGCACAACCTTGGGTCAGCGACACCCGTTTACATCTCTGGCACTTCACCTTCGATGCAGAGAGATGGACGTCGCAGAATCTTTCTGTAGAAGAATTGCCTGTGATTCCAATTTCACAGTATCAAGAACGGGAACTTTTGACAACCCACCGCCCTCACGTGATCCCCGTATGGAATGCCAGTTTTCTATGGATGAGCTAGAGGCGGCACTGGCTCTGTGCAGACGTTCTTCAGCACCCGGACCTGACGGCATTACCTATCGTGTCCTTTGTAATCTTGGATACGAAGCTCGGAAGGCACTCTTACGCCTATACAACGACTGCAGGCAGACTGGTACGGTTCCCCAGGCATGGAAGTCAAGTCGCCTCATTCCACTTCTAAAGGCTGGTAAATCTCCTTTGGATATTGCCTCATACCGTCCTATCGCACTTGCCAGTTGTGTGGGGAAAACGATGGAACGAATGATTCTAACACGAGTGGAGTGGTATTTAGAGCACTACGAAATCTATCCAGTATCCATGACCGGATTCAGGCGCGGCCATTCGTCGTCTCGACAACGTTGTTGATCTGGTGACATATGTTCAACACCAGAAAGCCTGTAAGAGACTGTGCGCCGCCCTGTTTCTAGACTTTAAGGGGGCTTACGACAATGTCATCCATGAAGCCATCCTTAGTGTTTTGGAAACAGTAGGTCTTGGTGGCAAGATATATATGTGGGTGTACAGATACTTACAGCTGAGATCATTTTACGTGATGACAGCGAATGGCCCAACACCTGATTATTACAGCAGCCGAGGAGTTCCTCAGGGAGGAGTGCTAAGCCCTACACTTTTCAACCTAACTCTCATTGGTCTAGTCGAGCAGCCACCTAGCACTGTAGAACTTTTCGTCCATGTTGATGACATCTGCATTTGGACATCAGGTGTGACAAGGCATGAGCTTCGCGCCCGCCTTTAGAAGGTTGCTACAACGACGTCATGCTACCTTCGTAAACAAGGCCTCGAGGTGTCCTGCGGAAAATGTGCAGTGGTAGCGTTCAAGCGGAAACCAATGTCTGCTTACAGCATATCGATTAATGAAGAATACATATCCTTCAGCAGAAGCCAGAGGTTCTTGCGAGTCATAATAGATAGAAACCTGTCGTGGACTCCACACGTGAACTATGTGAAGAAGTGGCTGATCGCAACATGCCGCACGTTCAAATTCCTTGCAGGAAAGAATTGGGGAGTGCCCATACCATTCATGCTACAACTGTACAGAGTGCTGTTTATCGGATTCTTGTGGTACAGCTTACCTGCAATATCTAACACCGGCAAGACCAACCTGCGCGCAATTCAGAGCATTCAAGCCCAAGCACTTAAGATATGCCTTGGATTACCCCGCAGTGCTTCAACGGCTGAAACCATTGCCCATTGCTCAAGATCACTCGATAAAGACGCATGTTATTACCAAGACAATGCGCATGCACCTCAGGCATTATGCCAGGACCCCTTCTCACCACCTGGCGAGCCTAGCTGCTGAAAGGCCCCACACGACATACGGCACTATCGTCTACAAGCATCGCTCATCGTTTACTGAGACACGCACCTGCATCAAAGCCACTGCTTCCTCCTTGGAGCTTGAGCCGGCCGCGAGTTCACTTAATGATTCCAGGAATGAGGAGAAAATCGGACTTACCGACACATGCCCTGAAACAACTGAGTCTATTTCTACTGGAACAAATCTACAGTAACTGCGTGCACATTTACACGAATGGCTCTACTACGCCGTCTAGTTCAGGTGAAGCAGTGGTTATACCATCACAAGGGGTAACTCGGTTTTAAGACTTCACATGTGACAACGTCAACGACAGCAGAACTCGAGGCTCTGCGCAATGCACTGCACCTCATCAATGCAGAAGGAAGACCACGTAAATGGGCTGTGTTTTCTGACTCAAAACCAGCGTTACAATGCCTGATATCAGTTCTCCGACGTGGATACCATTACCAGTTGACCTAACAAACCGTGAAACTTCACCACCTTTTAATACAAAAAGGCCACGACATCGTCTTTCAGTGGTTACCTGGGCATTGTGGTATAGGCGGCAATGATTCTGCAGATCATGCTGCTCGCACGTCACATAAAGAAGCGAACAGCGTTCTGATTCCGCTTTCAAGAGCGGATGCGGCGAGGCAGATTCGTCAACTGGCCCGCAGTCTCACACTGACTGAGTGGAACACACCAAGCGTACGACGTACAAGACTGCACGAGCTCGACCCTTCACTACAACTCCGGCCTCCATCCAGCCTACATCGACGTGCAGCTTCGCTTCTCTATCGCCTTTGGCTGGGAGTTGCTTTCACGAAAGCTTCATCATCATCATCAGCCTGACTACGTCCACTGCAGGACAAAGGCCTCTCCCATGTTCCGCCAGTCAACCCGGTCCTGTGCTTGCTGCTGCCAATTTATACCGGCAAACTTCCTAATCTCATCTGCCCACCTAACCTTCTGTCTCCCCCTAACCCGCTTCCCTTCTCTGGGAATCCAGTCAGTTACCCTTAATGACCAGCGGTTATCCTGTCTACGCGCTACATGCCCTGCCCATGTCCATTTCTTCTTCTTGATTTCAGCTATGATATCCTTAACCCCCGTTTGTTCCCTAATCCACTCTGCTCTCTTCTTGTCTCGTAAGGTTACACCTACCATTTTTCTTTCCATTGCTCGCTGCGTCGTCCTCAATTTAAGCTGAACCCTCTTTGTAAGTCTCCAGGTTTCTGCTCCGTAGCTAAGTACCGGCAAGATACAGCTGTTATATACCTTCTTCTTGAGGGAGAGTGGCAATCTACCTGTCATAATTTGAGAGTGCTTGCCGAATGTGCTCCACCCCATTTTTATTCTTCTAGTTACTTCAATCTCGTGGTTCGGCTCTGCGGTTATTACCTGCCCTAAGTAGACATAGTCTTTTACAACTTCAAGTGCACTATTACCTATCTCGAAGCGCTGCTCCTTGCCGAGGTTGTTGTACATTACTTTTGTTTTCTGCAGATTAATTTTAAGACCCACCTTTCTGCTCTCCTTGTCTAACTCCGTAATCACGAGTTGCAATTCGTCCCCCGAGTTACTCAGCAATGCAATGTCATCGGCGAAGCGCAGGTTACTAAGGTATTCTCCATTGACTCTTATCCCTAACTGTTCCCATTCTAGGCTTCTGAAAACCTCCTGTAAGCACGCGGTAAATAGCATTGGGGAAATTGTGTCCCCCTGCTTTACACCCTTCTTGATTGGTACTCTGTTGCTTTCTTTATGAAGCACTATGGTAGCAGTTGATCCCCTGTAGATTTCTTCCAGAATGTTTATATTGTGACGGAGCGAGGTCTTGGCTTACAGGACAGCGTCCACCGAGAGTCGGCAGCCGAACAAGATGTCTGAGTTGCCTCTCGTGCAAGCGCCTAACGCACAGGCGTCTTCTTCATCTTCGCTAAGTGCCACGCTTGCTCCTGTCGATGATGCACCGTAACATCACTCCCCTGCGGCGGAAGTGCCGTCACGGCGCTTAGTACGGCGGCGACGAACGAGGAGGGTGATACGGTTTCAGTCTGGAAACGTGTACAACGTCTGTCTGGAGTGAGGTGGTCGAAAAGGCATTGTTTAGGGGTGCGATCTCGTAGCTCACGTCACTAAGTTGTCGTAACACTTTGTAGGGGCCATGGTAGTGTGATAGTAGCTTCTCTGATAAGCCGACTTGGCGGTTTGGTGTCCAGAGAAGTACCAGAGACCCTGGCGAGAAGTGCACGCTTTGGTGGCGACTGTCATAGCGGTCTTTTTGCTGCGCTTGCAACAAGTGCAGCCGATCACGGGCAAGCTGACGGGCTGCATGGGCTCGAGAAACGACATCGCTGGCGTACTCAGTAGACAAGGGGGCAGCCGAAGGAAGGAGCGTGTCAAATGGTAATGCTGGATGTCGGCCAAATAGCAAATAAAACGGCGAATAACTAGCTGTGTCGTGCCGTGAAGAATTGTACGCGAACGTGACAAAGGGGAGTGCTTTGTCCCAGTCACGGTGATCTGGCGAAACGTACATTGACAGCATCTGCGTCAGCGTTCGGTTCAGACGCTCGGTCAATCCATTTGTCTGGGGATGATAAGCGGTGGTAAGCTTGTGCTCAGTGGAGCAGGCGCGGAGAATATCATCCACAACACGTGAAAGAAAGTACCTTCCTCGATCAGTAAGCAGCTGCCGCGGAGCGCCGTGATGAAGAATGACTTCATACAAGAGAAAGTCAGCGATGTCAGTGGAACAGCTTGTCGGCAGTGCTTTAGTGATGGCAAAGCGTGTGGCGTAGTCTGTGGCAACTGCAACCCATTTATTTCCGGAGGTGGACGTAGGAAACGGGCCCAACAGGTCAAGGCCAACACGGAAGAATGGTTCCGTTGGTATGTCAATGGGCTGTAGGAGGCCAGACGGTAGCACAGAGGGGCGCTTGCGGCGTCGGCAGCGGTCGCAAGCAGTGACGTAGCGAACCACAGAACGATACAGTCCGGGCCAGAAAAAGTGACGTCGCACACGATCGTAGGTACGAGAGACGCCTAGGTGACCGGCTGTAGGTACGTCATGTAGTTGTTCGAGAACGCTGGTACGCAGGTGATGGGGAAGCACGAGTAGTAATTCCGGGCCATCAGCGTTGAAGCTGCGACGGTACAGAATTTTGTCGTGCAGTTCGAACAGGCGAACGGAAGGGTCTGTCGGAGCAGAGGTCAGACGCTCGATAATGGAGAGTAACGACGGGTCACGTCGTTGTTCGGTGGAGATATCACCCAAAGCGTGGATGGAGAGAACGCAGGGGTCTGAATCAAGGTCTGTAAAGTCGGGCGTTTCAACCGGATAACGTGACAAACAGTCTGCGTCTGTGTGGAGGCGTCCCGACTTGTAGTGGACCACGAATGAGTATTCTTGCAGACGGAGTGCCCAGCGACCAAGACGTCCAGATGGGTCCTTTAGCGATGACAGCCAGCAAAGAGCGTGATAGTCCGTAACAACGGAAAAAGTTCGGCCATACAGGTAAGGCCTGAATTTCGCCACGGCCCACACTAAAGCTAGGCATTCACGCTCAGTGATGGAGAACTTCCTTTTGGCAGGTGAAAGAAGACGACTGGCGTAAGCAATCACGCGGTCCTTCCCGTGCTGTCGTTGGCCAAGGACCGCTCCAATTCCATGGCCACTGGCATCGGTCCGAAGCTCTGTAGGTGATGCTGGGTCGAAATGGGCCAGTACTGGTGGCGTAGTCAGCAGATGGATAAGAGCCGAAAAGGCATCCGCTTGCTCTATACCCCATGCGAAGGGAACGTCCTTCTTTAAGAGATCAGTAAGCGGTCGAGCGATGTCGGCGAAGTTGCGGACAAATCGACGAAAATAGGAACATAGCCCTACAAAACTTCGGACGTCCTTGGTTGAGCGTGGTTCAGTAAATTGTTGTACTGCTCGCACCTTTTCGGGATCTGGTTGAACACCATCGGCACTGACAAGGTGGCCGAGTATGGTGATTTGGCGACGTCCGAAATGGCATTTTGCAGAATTGAGCTGGAGAGCAGCTCTTCGAAAAACATCCAGAACAGCTGACAGACGTGTTATATGGCTGTCAAAGGTGGGCGAAAAGACGATGACATCGTCTAAATAACATAAGCAGATGGACCACTTATATCCTCGGAGAAGGGAGTCCATCATGCGCTAGAAAGTTGCCGGCGCATTACACAGTCCAAACGGCATGACTTTGAACTGGTAGAGGCCGTCGGGCGTAACGAAAGCGGTTTTTTCACGATCCATGGGGTCGACGGAAATTTGCCAATAGCCGGATCGAAGGTCGATAGACGAAAAGTATTGGGCACCATGGAGGCAATCGAGGGCGTCATCAATCCGAGGCAAAGGGTAGACATCTTTGTGGGTCACTTTGTTTAAATGGCGATAGTCCACGCAAAAGCGCCAGCTGCCATCTTTCTTCTGAACGAGCACGACTGGGGAGGCCCAGGGGCTGGATGAGGGTTCTATTACGTCTTTAGTAATCATTTTATCCACTTCATTTTGAATTACTTGGCGTTCCTTGTGAGATACGTGATATGGACGCCGCCGTATAGGACTGGCATCACCAGTGTTGATCCGGTGAGTCACTGCAGTTGTTTGGCTGAGAGGGCGGTGGTCAAAGTCGAAAACGTCTCTATATGATGTTAGCAGACTACGGAGGCTGGCAGCTTGCACTGCAGTGAGGTCGGGAGCAATCATCTTGTTAATGTCATCTGCAGGCAGAGTGTAATTGCGGCCAAGACAGGGGGATGTAGTATCGGTGTCCAAACCAGTAACGTTGCAGCTGTCAAGTGGAGATAGGGTGGCCAAAGACATGTCTTGCGGAATAACTTGAGTCAAGAGACTCACGTTGAGTAGTGGTATAACCACTGTATTATTAGCGACGGCGACAACAGTGTGAGCAAGGGCGACGTCTCGGGCCATCAGTACGTCGACTATAGGAGTGACGAGGTAGTCACCGTCGGGCACATGACGTGAGCACGACAAAGTGACATATGTAGCAGCTTGCGGAGGCAAGCGAACGTGGTGACGAGAGCGTAAACGGGGAGAATAGTCTGCTGGAAAATCGGCAAACTGCGGCAGTTCAAGCTGAAGAGCACCAGTGGCACAATCAATGAGTGCAGAATGACGTGACAGGAAGTCCAAACCAAGTATTAGGTCATGAGGACACATTTCGATGACGGCAAACTGAACTAATGTAGGATGACCAGCAATGGACACACGGGCCGTGCACATCCCTTGAACATCAGGGGTCCTCCCATCAGCGACACGAAGTTTGTGTGAAGCGGCAGGCGTGAGCACTTTATGTAGGCGTCGGCGAAGGTTCGCACTCATTACAGAAATGTGCGCTCCAGTATTTATAAGGGCAGAAATAGGCACACCGTCAACGGCAACGTCTAACAAATTTTGTCTCGTCGGAAGCGTCAAGAGAGGATTTGTGGAGGGAGTCGAAGATGCAGCGTCACCTCCGGGCGCTGCACCGTTTAGTTTTCCGGGTAGGCAGGAGCGGGGTTAAATGGAGATGACGGCCTGCGAGTCTGCGGTGAGCGAGACGACTGGCGACGTCCTGGAGGCGAACGCGACTGATGACCATGCGGTGACGGAGATCGGCTGTTGAACCTTCTGTAGTTGTTTTGCGGAGAAGGCTGCACGGCAGACGCGAAGCGGGTGTTGTCCTGTCGGTAGTGAGGTTGAGATGAAGTCCGAGGTGGCGAGGACCAGCGGTAATTGCAGTAACGGACGACATGACCGATACGGTGGCAATGAAAACAAATTGGTCGATTGTCAACGGTTCTCCACGCCGCAGGGTCGCGAGATCGGGCCGTGAACTGCTGCTCGCGATAGGACTAGGGTGGACGCCATGAAGCTCGCTGCGGGCTGGGCAAAGCGCACACCGAGGGAATACCTATGCTGGCGAGTTCTTGGCGGACGATGGCTTGAACCATGTTAGCAGTGAGTGGGGTGGTGTCACTTGCAGTGGTGTGAGCCGGAGCAGAGGCAATGGCTTCAAGTTCGCGCCGTACAAGTCGGGTCACCTGATCCGATGAATCTAGAGGTGGTGGCTGTGTTCTTGCACGGTCTTCACAAGATGATGTTGCAGCCGTATTCGGAAGGCGGGTGAACACGCTGTTAATCCGCCGGCTCTTCGCTTGCTCAAAGCGCCGACATTCTTTTATAATGGCGTCCACTGTAGAAAAATTTTTGCAGATGAGGAGGTTGAATGCGTCATCCGCAATCCCCTTAAGAATATGCCCGACCTTGTCAGCCTCCGGCATATCGGCATTGGCTTTGCGACACAACGACAACACATCTTCTATATAGGAGACGTAAGACTCGGTCGAGGTCTGCGCCCGAGACGCGAGCATTTTGTTCGCGGCCATTTTTCTTCCAATCGGCTTTCCGAACAGGTCTAGCATTTTCTCTTTGCACACTGCCCAACTCACAAGTTCTGTTTCATGGTTCTCATACCACGATTTGGCGGTTCCCCTAAGATAGAATAACAGGTTTGCCAGCATAAGAGTCGGGCCCCATCGGTATCGAGTACTCACACGTTCGTACTCTGCCAGCCAATCTTCAACGTCAACTTCATCTGGATCGCCGGAACCGCTGAACGTGCCAGGATCCCGCGGGGGTTCGAGCACAAAGGTTGTGGTCGCAGAAGAAGATGTAGTTACCGCATCATCTCCGGCCGCAGGAACACCAGGAGCAGATGCAGACGCCGAACTCTCCGTCATCGTTGTGGAATGACCCTTCAAACGTCGGCCGCTGCGAAGTTCCGTTGCGAGGCGGTTGCCCAGCACTTCCACCAAATGTGACGGAGCGAGGTCTTGGCTTACAGGATAGCGTCCACCATCACAATATATACTTCATCTACGCCCTGATTCCGCAGTGTTTGCATGACGGCTGATATTTCACGAAAGCTTATACCACCTTAATCGAAATTACTGACAGTGTGGCGTGCAATGTTTGCGGCACCAACGAAAATATCGAACACCTGATGTGCCATTGTCCTCGCTTTGCCTCAGATAGACAAGTACTTGCCAACGCAATGCGGCGACTGGATGATCGGCTTCTTTCTGTGCAGGTGCTATTACAGCAACGTCCACATGCTTCGACAGCCCACAAGGCAGTGAAAGTCCTGCTGTGTTTCCTGAGAAAGACAGGCTTGTGTGAATGCCTCTGACATGCGGTAGAGTTCTACACGCTGCAGTGAAATTACTGTCAGTCTCTCCCTCACCCTTTTCTTTTCCCTCTCTTCCCTCTTTCTCGTCTTTCTTGTCCCCTTCCCTAATCCCCCAGTGTAGGGTAGCCAACCGGAAGTCTTTCTGGTTACCCTCCCTGCCTTCTCCCTTTTGTTGCTTCTTCCTCCTCCCTAACTATTGTGTCTGATGACTTCAAAACTTACAGTTTCTATGTACACTTAACTTGAGTACTATCATTAGAACTACAGTCGCACAATGCTGACTCTGTAAAACTGCAAAAGTTTCAAGAATTTGAACTTTTTTTTCATTTTTAAAAATAGACACTGATCATCGTAGTTTTTTTGTCTGTTTCAACTTTTTTTGACGATATCACAATTTACAGTTTCTCTGTATACTCAACTTGAGGCCCAGTGTTGGCAGCACACTCACAAAATGCTGACTCTGAAGAACTGGAATATCTTCAGGAATTTAGAAAAGGCTTGACCTGGCCTGACTAGCTTTTTAACACAGTTTATAGATCATCATTCTATTGCCGATTGGAATAACGTGTGTACAGAATCGTGTCTGCTTCCTTGTTCACAGGACTTTCAGCATTGGCGTGCTATCTAGAACTCAATAACGCAGAGACACTCTGGGTCTCTGAACCTTTTCGATGGTCATCTTTCGTATCATACGATAACAGTGTTTTCGAAACTGCGTAAATCACACCAAGTTTTTCTACACTTCAAAGAAAGTTTATCGATTATGGTCGCAGCCAGCGCATAATGTGCGGGAAAGATTGCTCGGAAAAAGCGAAAACTACTGGGACAAGTTTTCTTTTTCAAGTGCAAGTAATTGTTTGATGGGAGCATCATACGCGTTATTCGGACATTGCAGGTTCGGTTCCTGCATACAGCAAGTTGTCTTTTCGTTCACTTTCCTCTCTTCACAATTACAGTAAAATTACTTCTAATAATAACCCCAATAGTTTTCTTGAAACAATTGTTGGTCACTTCTCAGTAATATTGTGTTTAGTAAAGAAACGCGATTTCATAAACTTGTCCTTCTTCATGAATAATGGTTTAGTGAAATGAGGTAGACCAGCACTATGTTTACACGCTGCTGCTTTTTTTCTGAAGTGGACACAGTGTTGCCTCCCGATTTAGAAAAGGCAGGACGTGTTAGAAAACCGGCTCACTTTATGAAGAACGTGATATACCCCAATCATGTAGGACAAATTATGTGGAGTTAAAAGCAGCGAAAATCTCTCATAGCCACAAAATGCATTTCCAGACTTTACTCTAAAGATTCTCTTCAAAGAAGTCGATGTAAAAAAATAAAGAAAC
Organism: Rhipicephalus microplus; assembly: GCF_043290135.1. Classification (NCBI taxonomy): domain Eukaryota; kingdom Metazoa; phylum Arthropoda; class Arachnida; order Ixodida; family Ixodidae; genus Rhipicephalus; species Rhipicephalus microplus. Next base: position 196,354,700 of record NC_134701.1, read on the forward strand.
GCAACGTTCCAAATGGTTTTACCAATGAAAGCGGCAAACTCACCGCCAACACCTAGGATAAGTATCACGTTTCAGCACGAGCCTGGTGCACTCACCACTTCCAAATCATATTTAATGGCTCTGTCGTGTCGGAAGGCGCTTTAGGTAATCTATGTCATAGAGTTTTCTGAATACACACTAGAGTGAACTCCGGCGATAGTGTTTATAGGAGTTGGAACGCATGGCGCTTCAGCAGGCATGGGAATGATGGGTAGTCCACGAATTTGTCTAATCTTCGTACTTCTGGCTCAGTGTCTGTTTGCGTGGATTGAAGCTGCTTTCTCACGAAAAAAAAAATCAGCAAACGTTCAGCGGTTGCGCTTCACCCATTAATCCTTTAGGCTTACCATTTCAAATCTGGTCATGAAGCTCAAGAGGGCTCACTCTTCTAAACGAAACCAAAACGAGCAATAAACGAAGCCACAAGTACGATTCGACGTCCACAAATACGAAAACTAGGCAAATCCGTCTACTACTCATCATTCCCATGGTGGCTGAACAATAGTAGCGCCAGAGTCCACTCTTCTTTTCAGGAAACTCTATGATTTATATAAGCTGTACCTGTACTGCTAACACACGACAAAAGAGAAAAAGAAACCACGATGTTCAGTAACTTTCAAGTTTAATCACCAGGCAAATATAGGTTTAAAAGTTACTGGTTCACTGAGAATAGACAGTTAAAAACCTCTGCCCTACAGTATTGACCGAATTATTCTAATTAACGCTTTGAGCTACCTCTGCGATGTCACAGTTAGTTTCAAAATGAAGCAAGAACAGTGGCAGCAACAGCAGCCGCATACTCTCATATTATTTATATATACCTTGGGGGTTGCTTCGTAGAAATTGCCTAAATAGTGCTTATTGAGATTGAGAGACGGAGCAATCTGTTGAAATAATTTAATGTTGATAGCCTTATTATGTGACAAATGTGTACATTAAAACCAGATATTTCGACTATTTAAATTAAACATACTGATAAAGGTGGAAATAAGCAAATCAAAGCACGGAAGACAAACTGAAGAATAAAAAATGTCTGTATGATTCGACGACATGCCGTATCTGTAATGAACGAAAAATAAAAAGAAGCCACTTCGTATGGACCGGAGACTTCTAAATAAACAAATGCGTTTGTGTATTCCTCTTCCTGATAGTGGGGTGTTTTTGTGAGGTACTGGTTCCTTTCAACTTTAGAGATCAATGTTCATGAGATCAGTATGTGTGGAGTCAGGAACGTATGAACATATGCCGCATGCCATGCTCTCCTGACCAGATTTAATAAGAAGTGATGCTCCTCACTGTTGCATAATGAGGTTCGCACTCGTGTGCTAGTACGCGAAAGATGCGTGATGTAAAGCGTGGATGGCACGCATTCCAATGGACAAAACTCAAGTCCCTGCTCCTTGTTAATATTTACACTAAAGAAACCACCACCTGGTTGTCACAAACACAACTTTTTCTTGTCCCTTTAGCGTCGTTCTGTTCTCGAGCTGTAACAATCGTCAATGAGCCAGTAACACGACGAATTCATTGCTTAACGTAGATGTCAACTACTGCTATCTCTAACGATAATTTATTTTTGGCAACGTTCCAGTGGTCTCTATTAAAACCGAAGTCATTCTTCTGATCACTTTTGTACTGCTGGTCAAATTGGAGTAACACAGTTATTGGAGAAATTTTGAGGCTATCCTAACGCGTGCCACAGAATTGTTTGCATCATCAACGGTGCAAGCAAGGCCTACTAGACAATTCAAAGATTTCGCACAATGTGGGGGCCTCCGTAGGATATCGCGTTGAAGCATGTGGTACATTTTCACGATGCTGGCAGTTTGCATTCGCTGGCATCTCGTGCACACTCAGTCGAGGTATACGCGTAAGGCCTGAGCCACAAGTAGTGGCGCTGATGACGACTCATAGTAGTGTTCCTCTACATGACGAAGCATGTCGAGAACATATACCGGGAAACTATGCTTGACCTCCCTCGTGCACCGTGCCGAACGTAGCGCTAACGTATGCCTCTCGCATTTGCAACCGAAATAAATACGTCGGTCTTCAAAAGGGTGAAGCACCTTATGGTCTCAGTGAGTTGGTGTGCGTCGTCCGTCGTCTCCTGCTGCTATCGCGCATTAACTATAGGCGGAGTGCATCGTTCACCCTTGCCCAGGTTTCCCCTTGAGTAGAACCTAAAATGCCTTTCTCTACACGCTTCGCCCCTTCGTAGATGGGTTGCTCGCTATTGGCTCGACCGGTGGGTAGACTCAGTGCGTCGGCTTTTTATTATTATTATTATTATTATTATTATTATTATTATTATTATTATTATTATTATTATTATTATTATTATTATTATTCATTTTGTTGTTGGTGATGGTGGCTGTGGTGGTGTTAATTTTATTGCTGCAACATGGTGCCATTGCCTTGCGAGAACTTTTTGGAGTTTGTAGTGACAGTCATAATTGAGATTTACGACTTTTGCACGCTCCCTCGATTGCACTGCCAATGGTGAAGCCAGGTCACGGTCATAAAGTGCAGGCTAAAGACAAGGGCAACGCTCATATTTGAGCTTTACGGCGAGCCTGCATTACGTCACGCCTCTGTGGAGCGTAATTCAGCTTGGCTCAAACCACTGTGGCACGACGGAGCTTTACGACTTGAGTGTGTATGAAGGGCCGCGTGTATCATTCAGTGGGCGCAGTAAAGGAACGCCTTCTCACAAAGCATGCAACGCAATCAGTTTATTTTATTGAAAGACAACAGTGCTTGATATAAAGGCGAGTTGCTGTTCATATGTAAACGTTCAAGCAAAAAAAAAGAAAAAGAAAAAGCCCACGATAGAGATTGGCTTCACTGCAAACCTGATTACACGGCAGTCTGAAGTTTCCTTTGCTCATGGTGGCTAGGCGGCACTGAACTCATTCGAACACGTATCAAGAAAACTGGAGCTCAGATTTACACTACGAGAGACAGTGGGGAGATTCGGGGTGAAAACGATGAGAGACAGGCAATCATCAGGCTGCGCAAAAAGGATCGCCGCACATGGGGAACTTTATTGCGTTCGCTTTCTGTCCACCGCAACTCTGGTTTACGGCTTGTCGCTGCAGGGCACTCACGCGTTCCGAAGCGTGATTTCTATATGTTCGCTCTTGCATGATTGAGTATTAGTCACCGCGCGTGTGAGCATGAGAATGAAAACAACCCCGCGCACGAGTAGATTGAAAAAGGAATCACTCCGAGTTGCTCCATAAAACACGGCTGTGTGAGTCCGGAACAGAAATAACGCTCGTTCGTTTCTGAGGTAGTGGCACGTGCATTCGGGTGTCTGTATTAAACTTTCGCAACCCTGGAGCGGATCTCAAAGGGTGCGCTTTTTTGTGGTTGTAAATGAGGTTCTTGCATTAATAGCAAGTTCTACGCAACAACTATAACACGTCTTGTGTTGCATATTTATCCGTGAAATATTTCTTGCCGAATCGTCGGGTAGGGTGTCGCGACGTTCGACGGAAGACACATTCATTTTTTTCTCTCGTTATATTGCTTCCTCCTCAGAAGGAGTAAGATTTCTGCAATATATTGAGTAATTAAAGTGTGACGAGTAATTGCAGTGAATGGCATAGTATTCGACTGAACGTGCTTAATACGTGGCTTTTCTCTCATGCTGCTTTGAGTACGTAAAGATGCCCTTAGTAAGCCATGCTCTTACGGTCTTCGCTTTAGCATATAATTATGTAAACAGCAAACACATCAGCAAAAAATGGTCAAGGCAGTTCTGGTCTCTTCTGTGTTGCTGTGGAGAGGTTGAGGTTCATATTACCTCGGCTACTCTTGGTCAAGGCTTTCTAATACTTTTTCATGGACCAAACGTATCATATAGCTCTGTTGCTACGAAGTTGAACCATGATGTCGTCAAAGCACATAAAGTGCGATGTTGCTGGTGGTACAAGGAGTATATTTATGTGAATCCTACAAGGTGATAGTGGGAATGATTGGTACCACACTGGCGTTGGAGAGTCGAATTAACTCCTTTGAAGATCAGCGTCGTCACAGCGTGTGCACTGCAGGGATCCACATGAGTTGAGTGGTTGGTACATAATTAGGACGTGAACAGCGCGCTGCCTGTCGTTCTTCCACCATGCCATGTCCAGCGCTGTTTTTTTTTGTACAGTCTTAAAGCGTATGTAACTTTATAAGCCAAGATCAGCACTCTTGACCTTGAAACTGCTCCTGTGAAAACGTATTAATGGCGCACAGTAATTTGCTTCAGCATGCACGTGTGTCGAGCTAATACGCATGCAGCGTTGTTCTTAATTTAGTTCACTCTTTTTTCATTAATGGTCTCTTTACAGCGCTTTAGTTGCAATGAAAGCAATAAACATATCATGTCCACTAATAATATTTATTGATGGGATTTAACATCCTAGAACAGCAGAATGAGTCAGACAGACGCCGTGGTGAAGGTCTGCCTGGATGGTGGGGTTTCTTTTAACGACCACCTAGAATTTTCGAAGTGCTCCTAAATGTGACCCCGTCGACCTCTGCCATATTGCCTCTATTTAAATGCAGCCTCCGGGGCCGGAATTTCAGCCTGTGACCTGGAGGGTCAGCAGCCACACATCCCGAAGACTATAAGGCCAAAGCGGGTTTCATTATATCGACAATTCACATTGGTTCTAATTTTTCGTAGTAACTTTCCAATGACCCTACCATCTGAAAGGCTTTGTGGCCTTCTGGGATAAATGCAATATTTCAGCTGGAAGTGCACCGTGATTTATTGGTTTCTGATGGCTTCTACAACTGATCTTTGTGAATGGTATTTTTCTCGTGATGCACAAGCTTTTAATTTTTCATCCTGCATCACCCATCAACCAAGATAAGCCTGCGCGAGACGTTCACTTTTTTATGCGTGTGAAAAAACAAATGTCTACAAAAATGGCAACTCAAATGCACGGCTCATTTGTCACTGACAGATAAGCATGGTTGTTGCACGCATAGAAGGCCAAGAGTGCGTGATATTCATGCGATCCGGCAGAGGCTGCAAAACCTCGTTCATCACTGTCCAATGGCAACCAATCATATTTGCCATTCCAATCTTATTGAAACTCGGTAAAGAAACCATCGCGTTCGAGGAAGCGGCTTTACAGTGTTACGCTCAGTCCTACTTTAGGCTTCCTTTGGATTCTTTTGGAATGGCTCGACTTTCTTTACAACAATAGTGCTGCATTTGCGAACGTTTCTCTTTTTTTTTTTTGGAAAACAACATAACTAAAATACAAAAAAATTTAAAAACAAATATCTGATATAATTTTTCTTGAATGAATACACTGAGGTTTTTTTGTTAAAATAAAAATCAACGAAGTAGTTGTCATCAGATACTTTCTGAAGGTCATTCCTTTTTTAACCTATTTACTCAAGCTGTGCGTTAGGAAAGCACAAATATTTCGTGCTAGGCATCCGTTTTTCTATGAATCTCAAAAAGTGATTATCCGGTAGTGTAAAGTCAACATATTTCCGAATCAGTAAAGATACTTGGTTTGAACAAAGTTCAAAGAGCTGTAACTTACAGCATATTGATATACTCATTGAATTCAATCAGACACTAGATTCAAATGACACTATGGACACACCTATACCCTAGTTAACACTACGCACCATATTTCTTACACAAAATAGGCAGAACAAACTGTACATTGTGAAAGTGGGTATGTAGATGAAAATATACGTCACCTTCTTCTAGACTGCCCACATCGTGACACCACAAGACGCCGTATTGAATCGAAACAAATGACATTAGACGGAAGAACGTTCAACATCAAGAAAGTTTTAGACCCTTGGCCAACCAAACCTTTAAAGATGCACGCTCTCATTAGTGCTAAAACACGTGTTCTGAGACAGCAAGACTTCTAATAAGCAAATAAAAAATTGTGTTCACATTACATGAAGCTATGTACCATTTGTGTGTACTAAACTCTATTCTGTGTCGACTGCGTCGTTCACACGTGTGGGCTCAACGTCATAATGACCTGAAGTGTTGACCGCTATGTTCTTCCTATTCTTTTAAGTGATGACCTAAAACAATATCAGACGCATTACAAACTAACTTTGAGGCATTTTCGTTCGTGTTGCGACGGTGTTTTCGGTGTGTGTGTGTGTGTGTGTGTGTGTGTGTGTGTGTGTGTGTGTGTGTGTGTGTGTGTGTGTGTGTGTGTGTGTGTGTGTGTGTGTGTGTGTGTGTGTGTGTGTGTGTGTTCGTGCGTGCGTGCGCACGTGTGTGTGTGTGTTGTGTGTGTGTTCGTGCGTGCGTGCGCGTGTGTGTGTTCGTGCGTGCGTGCGCGTGTGTGTGTGTTGTGTGTGTGTTCGTGCGCGCGTGCGCGCGTGTGTGTGTGTGTCTGTGTGTGTGTGTGTGTGTGTGTGTGTGTGTGTGTTCGTGTGCGTGTGTGTGTGTGTGTGTGCGTTCGTGCGTGCGTGCGCGTGTGTGTGTGTTGGCGTGCGTGCGTGCGTGCGTTCGATCGTGCGAGTGTGCGAACGCGTGTATTTACCTTACTTGTGGTCATGTGTTTTTTTATGTTCCATTGTTGCTGTTTGCCTGTTACCGCTTAAATTTTATTATCTATCTACTCAAGAACCGAAGAGCAGCTTGTGCCATATTCGTGCACCAACATCTTCTTTCACGTAATATCAGTAAAACTTGCACGCTAAAGGGAACTTTGTGTGGGAACGAGGCAGCGGGGGCTAACGCTTACAATGGCGGCGGCGCTGACTCTGGCACTTATCGCGGCGTTGCGCCAGAAAGAAACTTCGGAAAGTACAAAGCACCCAGTGATTGACCGGTGTTTCCTACTTGGACACGCCAATTGTTGCTAATGGGCAATGAGAGACAGAGGATGCAATTGGATAGAGAGACCCACCGTTGGCTATTAGTTAACGCAAGCGCTGGGAATTTCTGTTGTTCAACCACGCACAGGAGAAACATTCCACCAGCACTACTTTGGAGCTCGAAATTGAGAGCCTATACATATATGGCGTGACCAATGAACAATTGTGTAGTGCGATAAGCAATAAGTTTTTCCAATCAAGAAATCTTCGACCGGGACGTCTTTCAGCTCTCCCAGAGTAGAGTGCCAAGTACTCTAAATGGTTAAACATTTTTCTAAACAGAAACTAGATAGCAGATGCCACTGGCATCGGCGTTTATATGCAAAACAGAGGGGGCTTGGGCGAGGAGAGAGTGGAGATGCGCATGCACGAAGCATGAGGGGGAAGTTGGTTAAAACAGAACTGTATTCGAATGCACCCTTCATGTCTACTCACGACCGAATCACTGTACCATAATTGTGCAATCTTGAAAAAAAATTGTATAACAAGCTTCTAACCACAAGCAAAGAGAAAGTAATAAGAGCTGTTACTTTCTTGAGCACTTACTAAAGTTTGTGACCTTCTTAATACGTAAGCTTGCAGACACTTAAAGGTTGCAAAGGCTCTATTTTTCACTGTTACTAACCTTATGCCATGCACCTGTTTAACGTGATTGTGAAAGAAATCCTATATGTTATTATTACGAACGTCTAACAAACTATTACTAGCACGGGTACAATACGGAGATGATATGCGTTCAAGTTCATTGAGGCGCAGTATGTAAGCTTAGTACATGCCTAGCTTGGGTCTCGTATATTAGGCAATGTTGAGGTGGTATTATGCAAAGCAGACATCACACATTGTCTCTAATATTACTTGATTAAAAGTCTCAGGCTACATTACCTCCAACGCCTAATATTATTGTACGCTGTCTGAACAAAGAGAAAAATTTAAAATATTCATTCTATAGCATAGCCGCCAACTGGCACTAATTGCCTTCATGAAACTTACCACCATGAGGGCTTCTAGAAGCGCTTGAAGGCTGAACGTGTCTTGTAATTATATTGTTGCATGATCTTGCAAGTTCTGTGGACGGCTTACGGCTCTCCCATAATGGAGTACCAAGTACTCAAAATTGTTATACATTTTTTCTAAACACACAGCTCTCGCATAATAGAAAACCGAGGAATCTAAATCGTTAACCAATTTTTCTAAGCACACACAAACACACAGCGTTTGCCAGCGGCTTAAGGAGGTCCACAGGTTGGCGTACAGCTCCTCTCCCGTAGGAGAGTACTAAGTACTCCAAATCGTTAACAACTTTTTAAAACACAAACATTAGCGTAGTTACCTTATGTGTGAGGCCTAAGGGACGGCTTTTTGTTCTCCCATAGTAGAGTATCGCGTACTTTAAATTGTTAACCACTTTCTTATGAACACGCTTTATGGCATTTGTAACTCCGTTGGTTTAACGCTCTCGACGAAGTAAAACAAAAAAAATGGCAGCATATCCACGGAGTGAATGATAGAGAGTGGGGCGAAGCATCCGTCCGCCCATTCGTTCTTGCTTCCGTCCGTCCATGTGTCCGTCTGTGTGACCGTCCATGCGTCCATCCGCCCATCCGTGCGTGCACCTGTTCGTGCGTCCGCCCTGCGTCCGTTCATGCGTCCATCCATGCATCTGTCTGTGTGTCCGTTCGGCCATCTATTCAACACTCCAAGTACCACCATCTAGAATCTCTTCATCATATATACCTAATATAGAAGCACCGCCATCCAGCGGACATTCCAAGGACTTAACGAGAGGTGGCACACGCACACTTTCTTACGGCTTGCGTTTCGGGTCTACTTCCCACCTTTAAACACCTCGATTCATGGTATATACTAGTTCACTGTATTCATGGCACTGCGGCCCAACGCTCTCTAAACCTTTCTAAAACCAAAGAGGTTACGCCCAGCGAGTATAACGTAGCAACCTTTTCCTGTCAGATAGTGCTCAATGTACATGCCAATGGCTTCGAATGGGAAATGAGAGACAGGAAAATTCGGCTTTTACTTTCTTACGGCTTGCGCTTCGTATCTACTTCCCACGTTTAAAGGGCCACTCACCAGGCCCCATACCGAATTTTAGTTAGACAGTGGAATCTATTGGGCGTCCGATGAGGAACATTTTGCCACAAAAAAGTTTTTGAATCAGTTCATCACGAACGAAGTAAACGGGTTTTAGGGGCGAAACTCTTTATAGCGACACCTGCTCGTCCCTCGTAGCCGTTGTAGCATGCAACAAGTATAACACTTTGACCTCCAAGGTGGTGCCGGTGAGAGATTTTTTCTTTGCGTTGTTGAACAATAAAAAATAGTGCTCTATGTACATGCCAATGGCTACTAATGGGGAATGAGAGACAGGAGCATTCAGCTTTTAGTTAACACGCACGCTGCAATCCCCATTAGCAGCCATTGGCATGTACATTGAGCACTGTCTGACAAGAAAGGGTTGCTACGTTATACTCGCTGGGTGTACCCTCTTTAGTTTTAGAAAGGTTTAGAGAGATGGACGAACGGACACACAGACAGATGCATGGATGGACGCATGAACGGACGCAGGGGCGGATGCATGGACGAACGCTGGGACGGATGCATGAACAGACGCACGCACGGACGGGCGGGTGGACGCATGAACGGTCACACAGACGGACGCATGGATGGACGGAAGCAAGAACGAATGGACAGACGAATGCTTCGCCCCATTCTCCATCATTCACTCTGTAAATATGCTGCCTTTTTTTTTTTTTTTTTTTGAAGCGGTGCGAAACGAGGATGAGGGGAGGCGAGCTCGAAACCCTTGCCGCTCCTCCACGTAGCCTTCGCAAGCCAAATATCTTCCCCACCCTCTCCAGCATCCCACCAAGAGGTGACGTGTGCATGACGTGCCCAAAGAAGTCCAACCACCGAGCACGCGAGCAACGTTGCTTTGTTGACCAGCGTGATCTTCTGCCTGTTTGTGCGGGATGGTTTGGAAACGCTGGCTTAAAAGCGGTAGAGTAGGTGAGCGCAATGAGTGCACGAACGCGTAGGAGCGTTCCACGGCGGTCGTCTGTTTCATGCGCTGACCGCGGGGACACGAACGCACGCGAAACGTCGACACAATAACCCCGCATCTCGTTGCTATTCGCGGGAAAAATGAAAGAAAAATGCGCACAATTTTTTTATTGCGTCTCATTTTTATTTGAAGTTTTATTAATCTCTTAAAGCAACAAATACATAAACTACACATGTTGTGTTAAATAATTTGCGCCATGTCTTGTATACTGTTGACAACGTCAGAGCAGAGTCGTCTACGTAGAGGACCAACACGTCATTGCATTGCCGTGTACGTAGGGCCATTCATACGCCCATGTGATGCCCTCCTTCTCTAGGCGTGCGCCGGCAGAGGGGAGGGGGAGCAGCGTTCATCTTAAAATTTGACCCATTTTCGCGGCGCGTAGCGTTGCGAATTTCGGCAGACGTGATTATGAATGCCTAGTCTACGCATTGCGCTTGTCAGCTCAAAATTGTAAAACCTGGTGAGTGGCTCTTTAACCACCTCAAGTTCATGGTATATACTAGTTCATTGTATTCTTGGCACTGCGGCTCAACGTTCGCTGAACATTTCTAAAACTAAGGAGGTTACACCCAACGAGTATAACGTAGCAACCCTTTCTTGTCAGATAGTGCTCAACGTGAATGCCAATCACTGCTAATGGAGATCGCAGCGTGCGCGTTAACTAAAAGCCGAATGCTCATGTCTCTCATTCCCTATTAGCAGCCATTGGCATGTACATTGAGCACTATTTTTTATTGTTCAAGAACGCACAGAAGAAATCTCTCATGGGCACCACCTTGGAGGTCAAAATGTTATACTTGTTACACACTACTACAACAACTACGAGGGACGAACAGGTGCCGCTATAAAGAGCTTAGCCCCTAAAAGTGGAGGATGAACGGCATTTCGACTTCTTGCTTCTTGAGTGGAGGTTCCATGCGCACTTTGTGTTCTTCGGTCGCATTTTGTACCTTTCTCACGTGGTGCAACCACATCTACGTACCGTAAAATTATTGCAGTCTGCTTTGTGCTCTTCCTTTTGATCCGGTGGCACTGAGTTGGTCTCTCGTGTGACGTTAGGACAACAGCGTTTTCAGAGAGGCATTGCTTTCTCTTCAGTGTCCATTAGCTGCCGGTTAATGACCCTGCGGTTCCTGTTGATATGTAGGGTTTAACGTCCCGAAACCACCATATGATTATGAGAGACGCCGTAGTGGAGGGCACCGGAAATATCGACCATCTGGGGTTCCTTAACGTGCATCAAAATCTGAGCACACTGGCTTACAACATTTCCGCCTCCATCGAAAATTCCGCCGCCGCAGCCGGGAATCGAACCCGCGACCTGCGGGTCCGCAGCCGAGTACCTTAGCCACTAGACCACCGCGGCGGGGCCTGCGCTTCCTGTTGCGCCTCGTACAAGGAGAAGAATCCATGGAGCAATCTCTCGCACATTAATTATTAGGCTCTCGCCTCTGGTATTTATATCCAGAAGTGCACCCCATGCAGTCGGGGCCCACCATCAGTAACACTTCCTTCGTTTCATGCAACAGCTGTCGGATTTTTTCGCCATATCTAGTCGACTTGTCCTGTGGTAAATGTGTCGGAATATCCAATCGTGGGCACAACAGCCGCTTTGTTGCTCTCGTTGGTTCCTCCGGCACGTCGCACGTGCTCTAGTCATGTGTCTTGGAGCGCGCTGATGGCATCATTTCTGCCTGGTCACCTCCAGGACTTCATGTGGCGGCCAGGGTGGGGTTTCCTTCCTACCCTTGACAGCCTCGCAAGTTGGCGAATGGTTCAATCATCAACATGCCCGAACTGCTCTCTACGAGAAACAAATCGGCATGTTTTGAGGCAATGTGTCATCGCTCGTGTTTTTGGAGGGCTGTGCATGCTGAATTTCATGTCCTCCGGGTAAATCGCTACGTTTCAGTTCGGCATTGTTCTCGAGACTGCTTGGCCGGTTTTCTTCATGTTGCTAGGGCTTACTGTCTTTGGTGTGATCAATGCAAGACGGTTGCAGCAGGCCGTCGACACCACATTCTCTTTCCGAACTGGGAGCTGCAATGTGATTCGTCGGATGAAGTCTTCTTTCACGGTGAGTAGGGATTCTGGGTGAAACTGGTTCTGCCTTTTTGTGTTTGTCTGTTAAAGACGTGTGAAGCTTGTTTTTAGGCCTGCCTGGTTCTATTAGGTTGATGTTTGTACTGTTCTGGAGCAAATACCGTATAAATATTATGTACATACGTAACAAACAAATTCATATTTTATTTGTGTGTTTTTCGTTTACCATGTAATGTGTGTGTTCTTCGTTTACCGTGCAGTGTGAATATGTAAACATCACTTTTTATCAATTTCTGGTGTGTCTGCGCATGTTACGCTTGTCACGTTGTTGTGTTAGATTGTAATTCATGTTCACTGTTCATGAGAATAAATTTCTCTAAACACAGTTCTAATTATTTGATACGGCCTCATGAAGTGTGAGACCCACGGTACGGCTTTCAGCTCTCTCATGGTAGAGTACCTGGTGCTCTTAATCGTTACCCACTCTTTCTAAACACACATAAGTTCAAGCCGACAGTATGCAGTGAGTGATGCAAACACATCATTACTTTTGTACGAAGTTTGCAGGGCAGCAAACCGGATGTGCGTCTGGTTAACCTCCCTGCCTTTCCTTGCATCTTTATCTCTCTCTCTCTCTTCTTGTCTTTCGTCGATTTTTAGAATTAGATATAATTAGCTTCTTACCTTTTCATCCACTATTCTACATTATTAGGCTAGCCGCGAATATAATCACAAGTATGTATATCTGACTCCCGACTTAGGGCCACAATACTATATCTATTTTTCAGAGTTTGATTTACTACTCAAAACGCCAACAAAATACAATACAGTCTTAGCAGCAGAACTAGTCTGTTGTTTATCGGCTAGAACCTTATCACGTTTGCTTTTATTGCACGCCAACTGTCCACGACGTCTACGCTCAACGTAACGACCCCATGGAAGAAGCCAATTTGGTTCGCCAAACAGGGGCGCGCAACAGGTGAGTTGACAGCAAACGTCAAAGTAGTAGTGCGAGCATGACTCCAACACTGCGGACATTTTACGCCAACAAAACCAAAATTCAGTGCGACATAAAAGAACTCGGGATAGAAAAAACGCGTGAGAAGGAGGGTAAGCCAGGGCCCTAAGTCGGCCTAAACTCGCAAGGCCCGAGATCAAAATGGCGAAATGTTTCTCTATTTTTGTCTTTGTTAAACTGAAATCGCACTTCAAACAATTAAGAAAAGGCCATGCGAGCTACGAGTTGTTTAAAGTTGAGAGCTGACAGACTGTCTGGTGATATTCTACAGCGCTAAGAAAGTGCAACAGAACCACCCTACTTAGAAATAGCGAAGCAGCCAAGCATGCAATGACAAAACTCGTATTGAACGGAGATGCCGGATCCTTCCTTTACCGTATGTTTACCCATAATGCGTATTAAAGGAATCGTTAAAAAAAGAAGAGATCGTAGTGCGGCCTCACTTGTGACCACCTACCAGTAATGCACTTCCTCACCGGAGCAGAGTTGGCCACCCTGGTGCAGCACTTCACCACTACCTAACTTATGAAAGTACCAATTACTTCTTAGCCCTCAGTCTCCAGTGGTTGTGAAGCAACTGTTCAAAGTGGTGGCCAGACCTGTCACGTAGCGGACGATGCTAAGAATATCTGTGTCTGGACAGGCCGCCATTGGAATCTGAAATGAACTTGGCTGTGTTCAACGCTAGAACGCAATCAAGTGAGGCTAGTATAGCTGTGCTATTCGAGGAATTCTGGGGTGTGAAATGGGATGTAGTAGGGCTCAGCAAAGTTAGAAGCATTTGTGAAGCTTACACAGTGCTGAAGAACAGAGACGTCCACTGCTACCGCAGAATAGTTGAGAGAAATGAACTAGGGTGGGATTTCTTTCACGCACGAATATCACTGGTAACATAGAAAAATACTATAGCATCAGCGAAAGGCTTGCAAGTCTCATATTTACGTGTAAAAATATAGGAGATGAAGGTGGTACAAGCATACGCGTCTACATTAAGCCATGATGATCATTTGGTTGAACACTACCATGAAGGCGTGGAGTCAGCCATCAATAAAACAAAGACATGTACTATTCGTATGGGTGACTACAATGCCAAAGTAGGCAAGAAACAGGCTGAAGACCATACAGTAGGAAAATATGTCATTAGCTCAAGAAATGCCAGACGAGAGTTATTAGTGAGGTTCACATGACGTAACAATTTACGGATCCTGAATAAAATGGGCTTACTGTAAGTAGACGTGGCGGAGTCCTAATGCATGGCGAAACTAAAATTGAATATATTCATTATATGTCCACACCCAGACAATGTACAGAATATAGAATTAGTTTGCAACATCCGATGAAGTGAGCGCATAATGGCAAGAACTCGAGTTCATTTTGTTTTAGAAAAAGCAAAGGCGTAAACTGATCCGCAACAAGCCACTTAATGAGCTAGCGATGAGGGGGAAGTACAGGAATCCAGACTTTCGCTTCAGAACAGATTCGCGGCTGTACACAAGGTAACAAACGTTAGCCTTGACACAGTGAACAATAATCTTACTAGTATCATCAAACAGTGTGCAATAGAAGCCGGAGGTACATTCATTAGACAGGAAATTAGCAAACGATCCCAGGAAATGAAATATCTCATGAAGAGACGACGAACTATGAAAGCCTCAAATGAAACCGACAAAACAGGGCTAGTGGAGCTTTCGAAGTTAAAAGGCGTAGGGTAGCTGACATCAGAAGGTATAACGTGCAGAGAATCTAGCGGGCTCTAAACAAAAAAGGCCTAAAAGCTGCGAAGGCAAACTTGTCCATAGCCAGAAGGGGTATGTATGTAATAAGGAACAAGGAATTGATGATTGATTGATTGATTGATTGATTGATATGTAGGGTTTAACGTCCCGAAACCACCATATGATTATGAGAGACGCGGTAGTGGAGGGCTCCGTAAATTTCGACCACCTGGGGGTTCTTTAACGTGCACCCAAATCTGAGCACACGGGCCTACAACATTTCCGCCTCCATCGGAAATGCAGCCGCCGCGACCAGGATTCGAACCCGCGACCTACGGGTCAGCAGCCGAGTACCTTAGCCACTAGACCACCACGGCGGGGCAAAGAACAAGGAAAACATTGCCATAATCAATTTGAATAGGATGTTCGAGGTGGTGGAGGAGTTATACAGAGAGTTGTACAGAAGCCTAAACAACCAGTTTGATATCGTAAGATACAATATTAGTCCAGATGAATTCGACATTTTACCACTAACGAAAACGGAAGTAAGGAAAGCCCAAGAAGAAATGCAAAGAGGGAAAGCCTCTGGTGAAAATAAGGTAACAATGAACCAGCTTAAATATGGCGGAGGAATTCATTTAGAAAAACTGGCCGATTTATATAGTAAGTGTCTCTTGACGGGAAGAGTAACGGAATCTTAGAAAACACCAACATCATCTTAATCTATAAGAAAGAAGACGTCAATGACTTGAAAAATTACAGGCCGATCAGCTTACTCTTCGTTTTCCACATGCTGATGGAACTAAGGCGACATTCGAGTCCAAACAGCCAAAGGACCAAGCAGGATTTTGTACATGCTTCTCCACAATAGACCATATTCATACTATATTCATACAGGCTCAACCATATTCATACAGGTAGTAGATAAATGTGCGGAATACCATCAACCTCTGTACATAGCTTTCATAGATTATGAGAAGGCGTTTGATTCAGTCGAGACATCAACAGTAACACAGGCACTGCGGAATCAAGGTATCGATGAATCTTATATTAACATACGGGAAGAATTTTACAGTGAATTCACTGCCACCATAATTTTCCATATAGAAAGCGACAGAATCCAAATAAAGAAGGGTGTGAGCCAGCGAGGCGCGATCTTTCCGATGTTATTCATCGCTTGTTTACAGAAGGTTTTCAAGGCCCTAGTTTGGGAAGAGTTGAAGATAAGGGTCAATGGAGAGTATCTTAGTAACCTGCGATTCTCTCAGGACAGTGCCTTAACGAGTAACTCAGAGGACAAATTACAGCTTATGATTGCTGAACTGGGCACGGAAAGCAGAAAAGTAGGCCTGAAATATAAAATGTTTCAAACTAAAGTAACATACAACAGTCTCGGCTGAAAACGTCGCTTTGCGAGAGGTGGAGAGATGCTGGAAATTGTAAAGGACACCTAGGACAGCTAGGATAGGTAGTAACCACGGAGCCGAACCGTCAGAGTTCAATAACTAGAAGAAAAAGTATGGGGTGGATCACGTTCGGCAAGCATTCTCAAATCATAAATGATAATCTGCCACTAACCTTAAAGAGGAAGGTATATAACAGCTCCATTTAGCTAGGCCTTTGCTACGGAGGAAAAACCTGGAGGCTTACCAAGAGCGTTAAGCTAAAGTCAAGCACGGCGCAGCGAGCGACGGAAAGGAAAATGGTAGGTGTAACCTTAAGCCCTTAAGTGACAAGAAGAGAGCAAAAGGGGTTAGGGAACACATTGGGGTTACGGATGTTATAGTTGTAATAAAGAAAAAGAAATTGACATGGGCCGGACACGTAGCACGTAGGCAGGGTAACTGCTGGTCATTGAGGGTAACTGGCAAAGCTCCTAGTAAAGGCAAACGCACAATGGCGAGACAGAATGTTAGGTGGGTCGATCAGACTAAATGTTCACAGGTACAACATGGCAGCAGAAAGCACAAGACCGGGTTGATTGGCGTATCATGGGAGAGGCTTGCCTTGCAGTGGGCGTAGTCAAGCTTATCGATGATGATGATGATGATGATGATGATTATGATGATGATGTTGTTGATGAGGATGATGATGATGATGCTTCTGCCTTGCAGTGGGCGTAGTCAAGCTTCTCGATGATGATGATGATGATGATGATGATGATGATGATGTTGTTGATGAGGATTATGATGATGATGCTTCTGCCTTGCAGTGGGCGTAGTCAAGCTTATCGATGATGATGATGATGATGATGATGATGATGATGATGATGAAAATTTTACTCGCTGCCTCTTTTCGATTAAAATATCTTTCGTGCACTTGCGCCTACGCAACACAGGCGCTTGGTTGAAATTAACTGCTTTCAGCATTTAACACAAGAGTAAAAAGAAAGACAGTACTTGAGATAGAAGAAATGCCATTCTTTGGCTTCAGGATTGCAGCTCACTGTGAATGAAAGGAGCGCGTACATGAGAGCGACTTTGCTCAGATTGAATTTCAATTCAATTTCAATTCAATTGAGTTTTATTGACATAAAAATAGTGTACAGTATACAACAGTGTAAAAAATGCATCTGAATCCCTAGCCAAAGGCTAGTTGGGCTTCATTCAAAAAAGTAATTTAGAAAAGGGCATGTCATTTACACACAAAAGAAAGTTTACAAATGCAAGTATTTTACACATTGAGAACTGAACATAACGTAATGAATTTACAGTGCTTGGCAAATTATCATGATCATGGATGCAGGCAGAAAAAAAGGAAGAAAGGTATGTAAGGCATTGTTTGAGAACATATTAAACTTCACAACAAATAATTGAGTGCATTGTGATATACGAAAACTAATCATGACATATGTATCTGTATAGCATAACAATACTGATTAAGGACTGAAAGAAAATATATTCTGATGCATACATGCATATTATATAATTGCAGATAGGCATGTATGTAAGTATGGTAATAGTGTGCTACATAACGTTTTTTGAAAATGTATTTAATATAACTATTTCTAGCACTGCATAATTGGGCGTGTTTATTTTATTTAATAAATATTTTTAGTGCAAGAGAGAAATTCCTATTGTTTTATTTCTTGTGGAAGGTTATTCCACACGGTGACTTCATTAGCAGTAAGGTTTCTTTTACCGTATACGTTCTTTGTTTGCTGAGTCAGGTATTTTCCTTTTACTTTGTTACGGCTTTCACAATTGGAACATGAAAAATTTGCTGAGGAAACTGGATAGTTAGTGTTTATACTTGAATGGACCATGACAGCTGTTTCTAGACGCTGTATGCCTCCCATGTCCTTGTGCTCAGTTTGTTCATTCTTCTTTGATACCGTAAATTTGTGGCAAGTCGTACTTTTGCTGACACTTGCTCTTTGCATTGCAAACGTGCCTGTTCGAGACAGCACGAGAACGCCGGGTAAACGAGAAAGTGTCGCGGTTGTAAAATTAGCTAACCATCCAAACCATTGACTCTCATTCTGGCAATCTAAAAACATGAAGAACCGACAGTAATTGAGAGGAACACTGCCACAAATCAAGTAAAAAACGCAACCAAAAATTGTAACAGGGCATATAAACTAAAGTGAAAGAAATTACCATGCGGGAGTTTATTATTTTTCCGACCACTCAGAACGGGAAACACCAAAAAATCCATACATGCTCTTTGTATTCCAAATGTGCCTGTTGGAAACAGCCTAAGGTGATTTGTAAACGACAAAATATAGAGGTTGTTCTAACGTTCTCTAACCATATTCTCTGACCTAGATATCTCACTATGTCTTGATCGTATTTTAGAGAACAATAAGTGTTGTGTGCTCAAGCATAGGTAAACTGAAAAAAAAAATTTTAGTTGCCTAGTATTTTTGTGAATGCAAAGTCACTTGGTCTGTAAACATTTTTTACGTCATCGAATACAAATGTTTGTCTCATACTCGTTAGAGAAAGCGCCCATTAGGTTCGGAAGAAACTTCATCGGTGTAAATAAAGAAATCATTTTTTTAATTTTTCTGTACTGTATAAACCTTATATATATGTACACGGGACTAGCTTGCACACTCATCACTTACTGCTCAGCACACATCTACAACTCTTCCGTAAGTGATATGTGAGCCCGGCTTACTGGCCTGTCAATATCAACTCTCGGTGAAATGGGAAGCAATTTTTTTTTCCGCTACTTTAACAAAGTATGGATAAGGGCTTAGTGCGGGCGTTTATGTTTTACACTCCATTACACTTTGTCATCATGGATGTCTTTTTATGTCTCTGTCGACGTTAGTAATAACAAACTGCATCGCGACCTTTTCTTTTTTTTTTTTGTCTTTTGCGTGACGATTACTATAAGCAATTGTTGCTTATAACCGCGTCGTACCGTTGTAACATCCGCCGCTTAGGCGGTTATGTGAGCTTCACTCTATGTGTTCGAATAAAAAACACACTAATATAACAGGAACTGTTGACGCTATCAGCGAAAATAGAAACATTCAAGATCAACTTGAACCCACTTGCACCCACTATACTAGGCAAGGCCTCTCCAATTTGTCTCCATTAAACTTGGTATTGTACCATCATAAGCAATATGAGCTCAAATACGTGAGCGCGTGGCAAATAGCCTCGAATCCTACATCGGCCGAGTCGCAGCGGCCGCCTTGAGAAACAAAACAGAAAGGGCGCTGCACTTCCCCTTACTGTTGACACTTCCGCCTCGATGTTGGTAGTGTGCCCCGCCGCGGTGGTCTAGTGGCTAAGGTACTCGGCTGCTGACCCGCAGGTCGCGGGTTCGATTCCCGGCTGCGGCGGCTGCATTTCCGATGCAGGCGGAAATGTTGTAGGCCCGTGTGCTCAGATTTGGGCGCACGTTAAAGAACCCCAGGCGGTCGAAATTTCCGGAGCCCTCCACTACGGCGTCTCTCATAATCATATGGTGGTTTTGGGACGTTAAACCCCACAAATCAATCAATCATGTTGGTAGTGATTGGTGCTGCCAAGTGCAGCTTATAGCAAGTCTCTGGCTGCTAGCGGTGACATGACCTCACATCAACGCACACAGCCACAACCAATAAGGCTTTGCGGCTGCAAAGATGTTGGCTGGGACGTAGCCTGCCGTGATGGACAGACCATGCTTTTATTGCATCTAGACAGTGTTCACTGAACATTTTGATGCGCATCTTTCACTTTTGATTTGGGTGCACTTTATCGATGGTGTTATCATTGCTAGTGGCCGACGGCACGCGATCAGCTGCCGTTTCGCAGCCACAATCATGCGGGAGTGCCGACTGTAAGGGGAAGAGCACCTTGCTCTGCCCCTACTGTTTCGGCAGCGCCATCCACGCATCGTGTTATCTCGGTTTTGAGGCCTTTTGCCACGCGTTCGCGTGTTCGAGATCATTATGCTCACGATAGTACTTGCTGTGGCTACATTACCACCACGCACTTCGAAATAACATCTACCAGCACATAGAGTTTCCTAAATATACACTAGAGGGAACTCTGGCGCTAGTGTCTATGGAAGCCGCAACGCACGGCGCTTCGGCGAGCATGGGAATGATGGGCAGTACACTGAATTGTCTAATCTTCGCACTGATGGCTCCTGTGCGTTCATGTTGCATGGAGCTGTTTTTTTTCACAAAACTAGCAAAAGCAAATGTCCAGCGGTTGCGCTTCACCACCTTTTTAGGCTTACTATTTCAAATAGGGTCACGAAGTTGAAAACGGTTCGTTCTTTTCAACGAAACAAAACCGAAACACAGTAACAAACGAAGTCACAAGTACGATTCGCCCCCCGCAAGTACGAAGCCTAGGCCAATCCGTGTACTACACATCATTCCCATTGTCGCTGTATGATCACAGCGCCAGAGTCCCCTCTAGTTAATTCTAGGAAACTCTATGTACCCGCCTATCCTTCTGCCTTCTCCTCACATGATTGCCATCTTTTGGAATCCATTCAGTTAATGATCAACAAGTTTCTTGCTTTTCTTGCTTACTGGCTGCATGTCCTGCCCATGCGCATTTATTCTTCGTGATTTTGAAGTACAAGTGTAACTTAGCACCTAAATTTACGTGTTGCACTCCATGAGTACTATACACCACACGCTGTTCCATCGAGGGATTTCTCACATTTATTGCAATTCTTCTCTAAGAGGAGTGCAAACGTGCACACCCCATTCCTCAGAAAGTTCAGCATGTGCATTCGTATTCAAGTGCAAAAGTCCTGAGAAAATATATTTTTTTCTTCCCGTCAATGGCGCCATTCGAGATATAAAAGAGAAAGAGTTGGGAAGACAATAGCTTCACAGAAAAGGAGTTGCAACAAATGCTGCTTTTAGGGGCGAAGCTCCATACACCGTGGGTCGTGCGTCTCATGTTTGTAGTAGTAGCCACCTCTCGTTTAGTCTTTGGCATGTCCGCTGGAAAGCGGTACTTCTCTATGATGAATATACTGATAAAAAGATACGAAATGGGGGCACTTCGAGCATTCCCTAGATGAACGGACGGATGGACGAATGGATGGATGATCAGACAGACAGACAGACAGACAGACAGACAGACAGACAGACAGACAGACAGACAGACAGACAGACAGACAGACAGACAGACAGACAGACAGACAGACAGACAGACAGACAGATGCACGGATGGATGAACGGATGCACAGACGGACGCCCGGATGGACGCATGGACGGAAGGACTCATGAACGGACACACGGAAGGACGGACGCACAGACGGATGGACGCACGCACGCTTCATCCCACTCGTCATCATTCACTCCGTAGATTTTTTTATGTTATAATTCCGCGTTCATTTACACCCATTATTTGATAAAATTCTACCCCTGCCGATTTCATGTGTGCTCTTCAAATCAAATTCTTTGCACGGAGACATACCCACGTGAGGCTAAGATTCTCTCATAAAGCATCGCTGATTTCATGCATCAATGCAGCGGGCGATAAAGAAAAGGACGAAGCTGGCTTAAGTCTCTGGCTGATATTATGCAATTGCATGATGAAGAAGAAGAATCGTCGCTGGCGGGATCTTGCTGTCGCTCGGGCTCGCACGCTTGCTTGCTCTGGGGGTTTGGCTGAAATCTGAGTAGCCTCTACTGAATTTCTTCTTGGATAGGCGTATCTAAAGCCTTAGCATTGATTAGCTAGTACCCTTCTGGCTAGTCAATCCAGACAGATGCCGCTTTCTTCGCCTGGACCAGGGACTTATCTCTGGTCTGCTTCTCTTTCACCGCAGGAGCTACCAGTGGACCAGTTCCTACGCAATGGCGTCGCTTCCGTTCCTGTGGCCCTAGTCCCAAGCAACGACGGAGTCATTAAGATGAAAAACCCTAAAGTGATCCAGTCGGAACTCAAAGCAGCGACAACTCACTATCACACCATCACAGAGGTCCGGCAGTTTGGCAAGGGAGGCATTGTCTGCTTTTCTCCTGACCAGCTCTGTGTCAAAGACTTACTTAAATGCTCGATGTTCGCTACCAATCCGGTGAGCGCCTTCATTCCTCCTCACCTAGCATGCGTCAGAGGTATTGTCCGAGGCGTAGACATCAACATGACTCCAGCTGAGGTCCTAGAGATGTTCTCTGAGGCAGGTGCTATTGCAGTTTATAGATGCTCACGAGTTGTAGAACAGACAAAGATCCCTACTGAGTCTGTAATTGTCACATTTGCCGGGTCGATTCGCCCCACTGAAATCAAGGCGTGGCCTTTAATATTCAGAGTCGAACAACTGTCACCTCGTCCCCTCCAGTGTCAGAAATGTTGGCGCTATGGACACACTTTAAAAGGATGTAGGTCAGCTCCCAGATGCCGAAAATGTGGTGAGGCACATACTGCAAATGAATGCAATTGTACTGAAGAAAAGTGTTGTCTTTGTCATGAGCAGCACTGCGCAGATAACGCTAATTGCTCAGCCAAAGCGCGGGAGACTCAAATTATGGAAATTGTTGATCGCAGACGCTGTTCACGAAAAGACGCCATCGCTGAAATTCAGGCAAGAACCCAGGGATATGCTGGTGTTGCAGCCCGACATAATGCAACTTTAGAAGCTTCTCTTTCAGTGTCCATTGCAGACATGATTGAAAAAGCGATGGAGAAAGCTATAGATCGCCTGGCCACCACCCTTTGTGACTCCTTATCTCATATTGTAGCCACTCAGTTGCCGCAAATATATGGGACACCAAGAGATATGAAGGATACTTCCCAAGACAACGTAACTCTCCCACCAAGTGAAGCAGACGCAGAGTCATCTCCTTCAGGGGTACAGGCTGCAGGGCCCTCTTGTACAGACAACCAGAGGATAGGTGAAGACATACTAGAGGATGGTCAGGATTATGATGATATGGACATGGACATCAAATCACTAAAGCGCACTCGATCCCCTGTCTCCAAAAATACTGGCTCTTCAAAACATTCAAAAAACAAAAAATACCAGAAGGAGAACCTATCGAAGAGCGATTTTCTTAAAGACAGCATTTTAGATAAGGTAGTTGCCGAAACAATTCTGTCAAAATGATAGGTTCTATCAAAATTCTTCATTGGAACTGCCGATCTATTCATTCAGCTAGTACAGATTTATTGTATTTATCTTGTAAATTCAATCCAGACATTATTGCACTGCAAGAAACGTGGCTGTCAGCACATAATTCGTTTTACCTACCTAATTTCCGGTCTTTTCGCCTGGATCGCCCATCCAAAGGTGGAGGTTTAGCGTTCTTTGTCAATAATAAAATTAGTTCAAAGATCAAAACTTCGTACAAAAGTATATCCCCCGAATGTGAAATTTTCGCTTTAGACATCACCTTGCCTGGATGCTCTCCCTTCTCTCTGGTAAATCTTTACTTTCCTCTGGGTGTACAAGACACGCGATGTTTAGACATGGCTGTTAATTCGTGGTGCACAAAAAAAATTTTGGTTGGAGATTTTAATTCTCACCACACTAGTTGGGGTTTTAGGACTGATCAATGTGGACAACGCTTGTGGGACTGGTCTATAGACCATAATTTATCATGCCTCAACGCTAGAACTCCCACATTTATCCGAGACCGATCCCGCTCTGCCTTAGATTTGAGTTTTATAAGCTCGGGTATTTCTAGCGTATCTTGGACTACTCTAGACTGCGCCACCAACAGTGACCACTTACCAGTACTGTTTGAAATTTCTTGCCCCATTATTCCATCTTACTCCCAAGCTCGAACCTTTATCAATTATTCCAAATTTAAAAATGACCTAGAAGTTGCTTTGACTACCACCACTGAAGACAACGATGAAAATAAAGCCATGAAATTAAGTGCGGTAATTAAAAGAACGTTCAAAAAAGCAGAATTTTCTATTGAGTCTGATACGAGAAAGCCTTGTAGTCAGTGGTGGAATTCTGAGTGCTCTCGTGATCATAGACGACGACAAGCGGCTTGGAAGCAGCTTATTCATAATCAGTCCCCCAAAAATTGGGCAGATTACAAGTTTATTGCTGCTACATTTAAGCGCACCGTGGCTAAAGCTAAAGAAGACTATGACAAAAAACATTTCGACTTTCTTTCCAAACCTAGAAATAAGAAAGCGTTATTCCGATATATGAGATCGCGCAAAATTCTGCCGTCTCTAGCTAACTCTGATTATGACAGGTTATCGACGGAAGAAATGACTAATTCGTTAGAGGCAATCGGAAGAGGTTTAGCTAACAGATTTTCGTCGACTTTGACAATCAACTGGCAAAAGTCCTCTATAAAGACTGACTACGAAAAAGTGACATTGTCCGAAATGTCAAGCGTAATTAGAAACTTACCCTCTTCGGCTCCTGGTCCTGACGGTATAACAGTTCCTATGATTAAAATTTTATTCCAGATATCACCCGGCGACGTCCTCAACCTTATAAACTATTCCTTAAGCAATGCCTGGATACCACATGACTGGAAAATAGCTAGAGTGATTCCCATATTAAAAAAACAAGGGTCAGGTTTTAACATTGACAACATCAGACCAATCTCTCTAACATCTCACCTGATCAAAATTATAGAGAGAGTTCTCAATAATAGATTAAAAGTTTGGATGGCTGACAAGCTAATATTGAAACCATTTCAAATAGGTTTTCGTAGCGAATGCTCAATTTGGTGTGCTCATGCCGACTTAGAGAGCCGAATACAGCTTGCCCGAAAAAGACGACAATACGCGGTACTAGTAACACTAGACATAGCTAAAGCTTATGATAGCGTTGAGCACTCAATTTTATTGAATTCTTTACACGAATGTGACTTTCCGCGATATATTGTTGATTGGGTAGCAGAGTTTCTAAAATCGAGAGAATTTTATTGTGCAAAGGATGGATGTCACTCATCTAAATTCAAACAGCAACGTGGAGTACCTCAAGGGGCGGTCCTATCTCCGCTGTTATTCAATGTGTTGATGAGCTCAATTCCCATTGAACGAGATATCACTGTCTACATTTATGCAGACGACATTGCATTTTTCGTTGCAGACAGTGACATTTATTCTTTGCATCAAAAATTGCAAAAGTACATGTATTCTCTTGAAATTTGGCTGCATTCAATTTCATTGTCTCTAAACATCAGTAAAAGTGCGCTCCTGGTGTTCCCTATAGCAGATTCTATTCAAATTTCAGTACTTTATAATCAGGAACCGATTCCACAAGTAGAGTCTATCAAATATTTGGGCATTATTTATAACGAGAAACTTAACTGGAGCCCTCACATAGACTATATCGTGGCAAAGGCACAACGAGCTTCAGGTTTATTGCGAAGGTTGAGCAACAGAAAATATGGGTTACGTAGACACACCTTATTAATGATATATAAAATGTACATGCGCCCAATACTCGAATTTGGGTGTATATTATTTTCGGGTGGCCCTACGTACAAAATTAAACCGTTAGTTCTATTAGAGCGAGAAGCGTTACGGTTGTGTTTGCGACTCCCCAGGTATGTCGCTATTAATGTACTATATCAGGAAGCTCGCATACCAACTATTCTTTGCCGATTCCGTATCTTAACAGTACAAACATACTTGAAATTTTATGGCTTATCAGCGAGACGGTCTGCATATGCCTTTATTAGTGACCCCGACGCCTTCTTCCTCGCTCACTGGCCACGCTTTCGTACTCCCCAGATTATTTTTGTACAAAAGAAACTTGAAAGCATAAAGGTGGATATCAGATCGGTAATTGGAACCAAAGCATTAAATCACAATATTACGATAGAATGTGATGAAATTTTTCCCCCACTATCTAAGTTTCAATCTTCGAGTTACTTAAATGACAGGTTAGAAGACTACATAGCTCATGCGGAAATAAAGAACATAATAGCCACAGACGCTTCTGTGAATAAAGAAAAGGCAGCAGTAGGAATCGTCTCAGATTACCTCGGTTGGTCATTCTCGGTAAGACTACCAGACTTCACTCCGGTTTTCGAAGCTGAGCTCCTGGCTATTATTTTAGCGCTACGAAAACTTCCTTCAAACGAAGAGAGTGCAATGATAATTACTGATTCTCTTTCGCTGTGTACTACTCTCACAGCTTCAGAACAATCACGAGCTCTAGCGACATTACAAACATTAGTTCCACCTCATGTGAAGTTCCTGAAGTTAGTCTGGGTCCCGGGACACTGTGGCATACGGTTGAATGAAATAGCCGATTCACTATCTCGAGCCACACTTGATGGCCCTGTGATCTCGGTACTACCAGAATCGGAACACATAGTGTCGATCAGATATAGAAAATGGGCTATTTATACGGATATTATGGAAAATATTACTAAACATACGGACTATCAGCACCTAACATACCCCTGGAAACCTCAGTGGAGTCAATCTAAAAAGTTAGCAGTTATTTTAACCAAATTTCGATGCCGTGTCCCTCCATTAAACTTTTACTTGCACAGAGCTGGTCTGGCGATATCCCCCCTGTGTCCATTCTGTGAAGAAACGGAAACAATAGAGCATTACTTTATAACATGTAAAAACTATTCATTAATTAGGAAAAGACTTTTAATTGTTCCTTTTCAAGCAGTAGGTTTAAATCTAACTGCAGATAATGTTCTAAGTTTCGGTGCCTTTAGCTTGGGACATTGCCACAGGAGCGTATTCGATGCTGTATGCAATTTCATTCGAGAATCAAAGCGCATGTCATAATAATGCCTGCTTAAATATATTTCTGACGACACTTGTCTAATTTTGAATGAAATTTGCATATTCATTTGATTGTGACCGGGTGAGATAAGCTCGATTGTCTGGTCTACTCAAAATTTCTGTCTTCCACTGTAGTATTACCTCACCTTTTCTCTTCTTGATTCAATCTTTAATTATTTGTTTAGTTTAATATTCCTTTTTAGTTAATGATTATTTTCTATTACATCATTAGTTTTTTGATTAAGGATAAACCTTTTAATATATATCATTTAGGATACTTCTAGATTTCATGGCCAATCCCCCATAGTGGGTATGTGCCAGTGCGAAGGGGCAACAACAACAACAACAATTGCATAACTGACCACGCGATACTTAGCAACATGATTTCATTACATACCCACAAGTGACGAAACAAACACACGTTTTAAGTACATCAAAGCGGTTCACTGCATAGTGAGACAGAGACACCCATTAGCGTCGCTTTTATCCCAGCGTGAGCCATGTTTAAGATCCACAATGACAAAGGATAGACTCCTTCGAGACCACATTCGACGAAGAGAAGGCAAAACGACTGTCTTCCGTCACGCGAGCAGAAACCACAGCGTAATTAAACTTCGCCGTCTGAGAAAAAAAAAAGACTCCGAACCTTTGCCCGCCCTGTGGTATTGGCTCGCTTTTCTTACCTCTGACATAATGGTGACGTGCACCTGAGTGGCCTTGTTATACTCAGTGCAGAGACTCAAACGACATCAGAGACAGAAAGAGATAATTTTATTATGAGATAAAATTTGAGAGGTCGGCCTTAATCAATGTTCTGACGTGTTACTCAGCCATAAATAAGAGATGACAATGGTGAAATAGAGAAAAGTAGAGCGAAGTAAAAAGTACGTGCTAGATATATAGTAATAGAACGTGCAGAACGCTCCTATGTGGCTGACCACAGGCTGCCCATGCGTTAACAGAAAAACCCAATTTCTGAATTCCTCGCACTTTATTCGCGACACTGTTTAGAAACAGTGGTTAATAATTTAAAGTACTTGGTACTCTGTATAATATGGGGGAGCTTAAAGCATTCCCGTTGGCCTCGCACTTAATGAGGCCGTGTTGTCAAAAATCACGCCATGAACGTCTAGCCAAATATTAACATGCAATTCTATGTGTATTATTTTCTTGCCATTATCAAAATTTTGTTAGGCAAACAGGTACTTTAACACACAGAATGCTGCTGGTCTT
Organism: Rhipicephalus microplus; assembly: GCF_043290135.1. Lineage (NCBI taxonomy): Eukaryota > Metazoa > Arthropoda > Arachnida > Ixodida > Ixodidae > Rhipicephalus > Rhipicephalus microplus. Next base: position 196,382,837 of record NC_134701.1, read on the forward strand.
CCGGGTGTGTTGCAGACTTGGGTTCCTCTTTCTCCGTGGTCACGCGATGGCATCGAACAGGAATGCGCAATTATTCTTTTGTATTCGCAATGGCATCAGATGCTGGTATTTATAATAAAATTCATTTCGGTCTTCTTCCCGTTGTTCTACTTTATGGAACCATGGACGACGAAATAAAAACCAACCACCCAAGCTTCAAATTCATTTGAAAACTGTTTCTATTCGATTTGTGGGGTTTAACGTCCCAAAACCACGATATGATTATGAGAGACGCCGTAGTGGAGGACTCCGGAAATTTGGACCACCTGGGGTTCTCTAACGTGCGCCCAAATCTGAGCACACGGGCCTACAACAATTCCGCCTCCATCGGAAATGCAGCCGCCGCAGCCGGGATTCGATCCCGCGACCTGCGGGTTGAAAACAGTTTCTGATTCAGGTGGAGTATTGCGTGACTTTTATGCTCTAGAATACGGGTATGATTGACATTGAACGGCAGTATTCAGCTGCACTTATTTTTGTTCTCACAATCGGGGTCATTTCACTCTTTTTTCCGAAAAATCTTTACAGCTGTTCAACACAAATCTCCGACTTTGCTCTAGTATATGGATGCAGCAAAAGTTTGGGATAACATCAAACTTGTGGGGTAACTTATTGGCCAATTGTAAGTAAGCACTGGTTCCAGACTGAAAGGAAGGCACTTACTGTGGTGAAGGCTTTAAATGGTGTGTTTGCATAGTCAGAAGAACTTTGAAACGTTGTTTATATTTTCATCATAGCGACAGTTTCTTGATTATAAAATCGGAAATAATGGTCTCACTTCCATCTTCATTTGATTTCGTGTGTCAAATCTCGCATCTTATTTTTCTATTTTCGTACTTCAGGTATTTCTGGTAAACGCCTTTTCTATATTGAGGAGCACAGAAAGAAATGCTTATGCGCGACGAATTCACGCATTTTCGCCTCGATACGAACAAGGCAATAAATGGTGGATTAAGCCTCTCGAAACCTGCACCGATATCGGTCAAGTAGCCACCTGTCTCAAGGAAGTGCATCAGTTGCCTGTTTATAATTTTTCACACACTTTGGAAAGACAACTCGTTATACCTAGTGGCTTGTAGCTTGAAACTGAGACCGGTTCCTTGCCTCCTTTTAAGATCAGAATCGCTTTGACTCCTTTCCAGGCTGAGATGACCTTGCCGGAAAACCATAAAGCATTATTTATTTTATTTATTCATAAATTACTGCGGTCACTGAAGACCACGCTGGTGGTAAACAATACCATAAGCAATGTATGCAAACATAAAGAGAAATTCTTGCAATAAACAAATTTGCAAGAATACAAAATGGGTGATACAAAAATGTAACAAAAATATAGCAACTCATATATAAGAATAAATAATGACAGAAACGAAGGGATTGATGATTTCATTTATATGTGTGGTTTAACGTCCCAAAACCACCCTATGATTACCAGAGACGCCGTAGTGGAGGGCTACGGAAATTTTGACCACTTGGGGGTTCTTCAAAGTGCACCCATATCTGCGCACACGAGCTTACAGCATTTCCGCCTCCATCTGAAATGCAGCCGCCGCAGTCGGAATTCGATCCCGCGATGTGCGGGTCAGCAGCCGAGTACCTTAGCTTCTAGATTACCGCGGCGGGGCGTGCCTTAAAGCACGAAGAAAAATAATATACACTTACGCACAGCGAAATTTATACATAGAGAAACGCCTGAAATATTACAAGTACTGAAGAATAAAAGAAGGAGTAATATTGCATGAGAACAAAGCACAGACATTATAACAAGCACTAGAAATATGGCGAAGGTGCACCTATATCATGGTTTGGATGCTCCGAGCAATGTTTTCTCAAAGTCACCACCTGAAACGATATAAGGTGGTAAGCTATTCCATTGAATAGCCTACCACCTTGGTTCGGGGAAAGAAGGAATTTTTAAAGATGTTAGTCCGAGTAGAGTATGGTAGCAGGTTATGCATATGACGATGCCTGGATGCGTGAGGAGGTTGTATGTATTTGTGGACAGGATTGTTCAGCTTACCATTATAAACGGAATGCAAAAACTTCAGGCGTGTGATTTTGCGGCGTTTTTCAAGCACAGGGATGTCGTCTTTCATTATTTTGTGGAAGAATCAGTTGACTTAAACTTAGAAAAAATAAAACGTACAGCACGTCTTTGAACCATTTCAAGTTTTAGGGGCGAAGCTCTTTAAAGCGGCACGCGTTGGTCCCTCGTCGTAGTGCGTAACATGTCTTACGTTTTGACCTCCAAGGTGGTGTCGGTCGGAGATTTCTCCTGTGCGTTGTTGAACAATAAAAAAATTCGCAGCGCACTCGTTAACTAAAGGCCGAATTCTCCTGTCTCTCAATTCCCATTAGCAGCCATCGGCATGTACATTGAGCACTATCTGACAAGAAAGGGTTGCTACGTTGTACTCGCTGGGCGTAACCTCCTTGGTTTTAGAAAGGTTTAGCGAGCGTTGGGCCACAGTGCCACGAATAAAGTAAACTAGTATATACCATAAACTCGAGGTGGTTAAAGGTGCAAAGTAGACACGAAGCGCAAGCCGTAACAAAACGTACGGGTGCCACCTCTCATTTAGTCCTTGGAATGTCCGCTGGATGGCGGTGCTTCTATATGCGGAATATATGATGAAAATATGCGAGATGGTGGTACTTGGAGTGTTGAATATATGGACGAACGGACACACAGACAGATGCATGGACGGACGCACAGATGGCTGCATGGACGGATGGATGCATGAACGGACGCAGGGGCGGATCCATGGACGAACGCTGGGACGTACGCGCGGATGGACGTGCGGACGCACGAACAAACGCACGCACGGACGGCCGGATGGACGCACGGACGGAAGGAAGCAAGAGCGAATGAACGGACGGATGCTTCGCCCCACTCTCCATCATTCAACCCGTGAATATTCTTTCTTTCTTCGCTTCTTCTTCGCGTGCTGTTACGCTGTCGGCTCAGTTCCGCCCTAACCACACCTCTTCACAGTTGCCGCTGTCGTTAACCTTACACTCTTTTCGAAGATCTTTTTTTGTAAATAAGGTCCCAAACCACTGATGCATATTCTAGTTTACGCAAAATATACGCTTTGTGCAGGAGGGAAATATACAGGAGGAATGAGCTTTTCGCGTTTCAGTGGGAAGGTGTTTCAGCATTTCTTATGACACACGTTCGGAGCCTAGGGAAAACTTATTGCAGCAGTTTACTGAGGTCTGAAGCTGAGCTGAACATAAAAGTTCGTTGCGTGACTCAAGGGTTGTGGATTCGCGTTGTAGCTTCTCTTTTTCTTTTCTGGGTTTGTATCGTTAAAACTCTGTAGTATTGTGCGATGAGCTGGAGACCCACTCGAAGTTTATGGCTTTCATAGTTTGTCATTTTTTAATGAGGACATTTGTCTCCTGGGATAGCTTACCAGTGTACTGCCTAGTGACTGTACCTCCGACTTCCATTGCACACTCTTTGAAGACACTATATCGTTCATTATGTTAACGCTAACGTCGGTTACCTTGTTTAGAGCTGTGAATGTACTCTGAAGTGATACTCTGAACTCATTTATTCTACTCATTATCGCTAGCTCAATAATTTACTTCTCGCTCATAAGTTTACCTTCTTGCTTTTTTATTTATCTGGGTGTTCGAGCTCTTACCATCCTATGGTCACTGCATCAGCAGATCTTTACAACTACTTCTGAACGCTATACAATGGCTGGGTGTGCATAACGAATGAAGTCAATTTCATTTTTACTTTCACCATCATGCCTCCATCACGTCCCCTTAAGGGTTAGCCCGTTTTCTATAGAAGGTAAAGATCCGTAAATTAGTACGTTCTGAAAATTCTACTAATAATTTCCCTCTGGCATCTTTTGAGCCGATGACATATTCCCCAGTGCATGGTCTCCAGAGTGTTTACTGCTTACTTTGGCATTAAACTTTCCCATCAGTGTAGTATATGCTGTGTCTTAGCTTTATTAATTGCTCACTCGACATCTTCGCAGAAGCGTTCAGCCAATCGATCATGGCTCATTGTCAGTAGCATCTTCATCTTGTACCTTTTGTGAAACTCAATTACGATACTTGCCACCATCGCATTGATGCTACAGTATCCCGCTATGTTGCCAGCGATATTCTTCTGTATAAGAAACGCCACTGCTACTTTTATTTCTGTCAACTAATCCATGGTAGCTTAGAACGTGTCCGTTCTGCAGCACAAACAGGCTTCCCACGCAGGAGAGATCACACTCGAGGTCCCACCAGTATGGTCATCGTTAATCCCGTTTATCGCTATTACTGGGCGCCAAAAAGAGGGTAGAAAGGCGATGCTATATATAACACTGAAGCATGGTACAACCCATTGCGGGGTCGTTAACGTTGTGGGACTTCTAGCACTGTTGCCTAGAAGCTAGAAGTAAACAAAACGTGCCCAGTTTTCGAGACCACACGCGTGAGGCCTTTTTTCTCTTCTTTTTTTTTTCTTCTTTGTGTATTCTCGCACCTTTTGGAGCTCAGCGTCCCTATTTGTCACAGTGTGAGTGGAGTAATCGGCGAAAGTTAAAGCTAGAGAGAAAGTCTGATCGATACCCGTACGTGGAGGTCAAACGGGAAAAAAAAAGTGACCATTTGCGCCCCGCTATTCTATAGGTCTAACGGGACTACCGAACTGCAGATCAGGAAAGATAGAATATGAAAAATGAATGCGCACCACTATTCAAGGAGCAATCACGATTGTGCACTTAAGTGCGACACTATCACATATTAATATGAAACCTCTGATCGACGCTTCTATGTCTACTTCGTCCCAGGTGTTCCTACAATTTGACGCTCTTCACAGAGTATTTTGTAGGTAGTGGCTCCTTCTGTGAGTAAGAGAGAGTGAGAGAACACTATTTAATGTGAAACATTTATTTTGTCGGAGTATAGCGCTTACATGCTACCCTGTGTAGCGGAAGGGGATTGAGAATAGAAAGATACTATAGGAGGAGACGGCAGGAAAAAAGTGAAGGGGAAAAAAGAAGGAAAAAAAAAGAAAAACAGGATGGTACCCACCATACAACTTTACTGCTCTCAGATGATGTTATAAATAATACCGCAATTCGCGCTTTCAATCCAAGGCATTGAAAGTGACCGCAGTGATAACCACGAAGAGTGGGTTGCACAGTTTCACCGGCTTGTTAACTCTCCCCCCCCCCCCCCCTCTGCCCTGTTCCTGCAGAATAGCAAATTGGCGAATTCCGCTCGCTGAACATTCTGTTTTCAATAAAAAGCTATCCCTCTGCCACAAAAAAAGAAAAAAACTTTCGGAAGATCTACACAGACAAATCGCGGATTATCGAAAGAAAGGGTCTTAGGACATTGGCCGAGACCCTCTTATGCACGCAAGGCATTGAAGGCGTTGTTACGCTTCTTGCGAGCGACTGGTCTCGGAGACTGCCTCTAAGAAGGTTTGTCTATCGTTATTATACATCTTTCTTTCTGCCTTTTCTTTTTCTACATTTTTTTAACATCTCATTTCTGCCATCTTCTACTCCCCTCAACGCTTTCCCCCGCTCAGGGTAGCCAGCCAGTCTCAGAACTGGCTATAGCCTCTCCGTCCTTTCTATCCTTTTCTTGCTACTCCCTCTTCCCTCTGTCTCGGCTGTTGTAAGCTACCACGCACATTCACTTGCTAAAGATGCAAGTCGGTGGGATATCATTCGCGCGCAGGCAAGCATGAGCTTCTCGTATTTAATAATAGCGACCACTGTAGAGTTTACGCAACAGCCACGTGGCGAAGATGTGCAAACGCTTCGTGCTGCATCGGGCTTCAGTGCACCTCTGAAACTTGATATTGCGCGACTTCCAACACCATGTGCGCAGAAAGGCAGGGTGCATCAGGTGGGCAGCCATCTCTGTTGGCAAAGACTTTACGCACACACTGCGATTTCGCTAAGTTGCAGGGGGCCTGGGTAGACTATACACGCTCAGCCGTGCATAATGCTGGTGCTAACACTGGTGCAGCGCTATAGGAGCGACCCGCTGGAGTGCTATGACAAAATAAATAATTTGTTCTTAATACACAAAATAGACACGCGTCAGTTACACAGAAAATACACCTATGAAAATAGGAAAAAAACTCGGTGGATTCCTCCGTCATAGGAATAGGTAACACATGAAAGAAAAACCTGTCCCTTCAGAAGTAGTTTAATGCTTACTGTATCTTGTTGTGTCAGGTTGAGCAATGTTTATTGGTGTTTTACAGCTGTCGCACCGCCTAACGTGAATGCATCACTGTTAAAGCTTAATCGTAAATCTCTATGACAAAGATAAACGTCCATCATTGAAGAATAAATGAACCTTTCTTTTTATAGAAGCTTCTGGCAGCTGCAGTAAAAGGTGAGAGCGGCAACACAGACCAATGTGACAGCCCGAAGAGCATGACTGATTGGACGCCGAATTTATTATCTCCTACTCGCTACATGCTAGAGCTATTGAACACCACTGCCCGAGGCCGTGATTATTCACGTGGCGAGTACTAGTGGGGAACGTAGAGTTATGGCGGAGTTAAATCAAGGCGAAAGGGCATCCTAGAGCTGTTTTATAGGCGATGCTTCTTAAAGCCGTAGCTCGTGCGTCTTCGTTATATGTAGTTGTAAGTAGCCACATCTTGTTTAGTTTTTAGAATATCTTCTAGATGGTGCTACCTGTATATGATGAATATAAGACGAAAAGATTAGAGGCGGGGGTACTTGAAGAGTTCACTAGATGACACCCGGACGGACATACAGAGAGACCGACAGATAGACGAGCGTATACACCAAGGACACAGTGGGGCTCGAAACCCAGTCCGCTGCATGCCAGCCCGGTATTCTACCACTGAGCCGTGCCGGTGCTTCAGAATTATTCGCAATGTTGCCTTAAGCAGGGTTCATGTCGGAGAGGTAATCGCGTTAATATGACTTATAAAGCGTTTGTTTTAAAACAGTGAAAGAACAACCAGTCGTCACACATTGCGAATGGCGTAACGAGTGGGTCTTCCGATGCTCCAACCCACTACAAAAGCTTGTTCTTGATCACCTATTAACTGTGGCGCATACCCACTTCAGGCATAATTTCTCATCGTCGTCAGCCACTGCGCGAACAATTGGCACACACTTGCTCGCAAGTGTTTAGCGGATATGCCACGCTTTTTAGAAAAATGACGAAAGATAGTGGCCTATTACCCAGTCATTATGATAAAGGCCGTGATGGCTACCCAGCAAGTGTGCTTGCAGCAGTTATCTAATGAGTGTTTAGAAAAGGCTCTGAGAGACCGCTATTATAGCTTCCGCTGTGATTCTGCCGTGCATTCCACGCAAGCCTGGCGTTTTTTTTTTTTTTATGAATAATTGATATATGAGCGATGCCGACGCTTGGAGTAAGATCATTGTGGTACAAACAAGCTTTTGAATATACGTTTATAGTTCCAATCTACACGGTCAGCTAAGGCTGGATGCGAGGGCCCAGTACACTCACCGATTTTTTCTTGGTGTAAATGAAAAGTTTATGCCCTTTCACTCTCTGTGTCTACTTTTAACTTCTTGCGTAAAGGAAGTTTATGCTCTTAGTTTTTACGCTAAGTTGCTTCTACTTAAAAGCAGGCTTTAGGAAGTAAAAAAAACATACACTTATGTCTTAATAAAAGAGAGAGAGCAGGAAACAAATAAAGACAGCAAAAAATATTTCGCAAACTGAAATTCCATGCTTAACTCGTGCGTACACAATGTACTATGTAAAAATAAGAGAAAGCCAGAAAGAAATTTTGCATACACACCCATGTTTTGCTCTTGTGTTCAGTAATATTTCACCAATATACTCCAGAATTCTTTTGATATGTTAGATGAATAGTTCATAGCGGCAGAAATAATAAAAAATACTTGTTTATCACGCATGGTTGGAAATAAAAACGTAGAAAAGAAGGGACTTATACCGCGACTTCATGCACAAACCATGAGTACGCAAGCTCATAAGAAAACGAAATAAGAAAACGCTGGCCGTTATTATTATACCGCTACTCTTCTCCACAGCGGCAGCAAATACCTATAAGTTGTGGTATCACAATATAAAGCCCTTGTTAGCAACCATTTGCGAACCACCTTTGTGCTAAGGGGATGCTGTGTCCACCATTTCTCGTAACTCGATCCCGACGACAAAATAATGTGCGTGTTCTCTCCTGGCGCCTTCCATGGTTGACGAGCAATATTTGAAAACGACCCGACGACTGCTGTCGACAAAGCAATAATTCAGTGGCCCGTGCTAGGTTTCGACCTCGTTTTGTTTCTGGGAGTGTCCACATGACATTCATATCTAGGGCATATATGCCTGTCTACTATGAACTGGCTTTGTGCTTGCGGTGTTCTTTTTCTTTTGATTTGTCCTTGCCTACTCTACATTGTAGAGTTTGTAGTGCCTGCGATAAATGAATTAGCGCCTTCTGATCTCAAAGGAAAAGTTTCGCACAACAAATAGACGAGAGCTGCTTGAAAACTGTCGAGCTTTCAAAAACCAAAGTGAATTTTCTTGTATTTGGGTGGTATCATGAAAAAGGCAGCCATTTGCCTAAATATCAACGCGCGCGCGTGCGTGCGTGCGTGCGTGCGTGCGTGTGTGCGTGTGCGTGTGTGTGTGTGTGTGTGTGTGTGTGTGTGTGTGTGTGTGTGTGTGTGTGTGTGTGTGTGTGTGTGTGCGTGCGTGCGTGCGTGCGTGTGTGTGTGTGTGTGTGTGTGTGAGAGAGAGAGAGAGAGAGAGAGAGAGAGAGAGAGAGTGAAAGAGAGAGCTAGAGAGTGAGTACAACTCGTCGCGAAAGCGTTTCAAGTTTTTTGAAAAAAGTGAGACATGCATTGTATTCTTCATTGCCTTTTTCTAAGTGCAAGAGTGTTTGTTACGTTAAGTTTCAAGGTAATAATTATGGTGTTCTTGTCAATTGGAGAGAACATGGAAAAGGAAACAGTGCATTGGGGCAGTTGATTATTTTAAGCGTGCATAAAGGTCAGCACTATATGTGCTAAATGAGCTCAGAGTGCGTAGTTTCGGCATATAGATACTGTGTGAACTCTTCGAAACAAGAAAGGAGGGAAGAATGAGGAATAACGAAAGAAATAAGGAAGGAAGAGTAAAGGTAGGCAAAAAATAAGGGCTCGTAATTTAAGAAAACAGGGATAATCGGTCTTCGTTGCATTACAATACAATAAAAGTGGTATAATGGTCCTGCGTGACGTTGGAGTGTAAAGAAATAAAAAATGTAGCTGGGTGTTCGGTTAAGCTTATGCTGTCTCAGATTGGAACCCCGGGAGAATGGGGGCATATCAAAAGGTGAAAATACCTTTGTCGCTGTCTAAACAATGTAGGAGATTCAATTTCTGTACCAAAACTGTTTGCACGCCAGTTATCATTCAAAGTAACTAGTCCGGCCAACTGAATACGAAGAGGAAACCTTAAGGGAAGTGGTTAATTTGTGCACTTCAGCTGCAGAAACAATGCATGAAGGAAGCTTATCTTTTGTGTTTTTTAGTCGCCCTGGAGCTTTATTCTGTTTTAACATTCAGCAAAAATAATGTATACCTTGAAAGAATTCAAAGAATAGAGATGTTGACTTCTGTTGTTCTCACTAACGGCTGTGAAGTTAGTCAACAGAGGCTATTAGAACTGACGTGGGAACACATGTAAGCTTTGTTCCGAGAAATAAGATGTGTTTTTTTTTTTTTTTTGAAATCTCGGAAAATCTTAATCTACTAGTCCTTCTGTACGCTATACGGGCTAAATTGGACATTTCGGCGTGTATACTACACCTTCCAATCTTCAGTTTCGCTTTTCTTCTATATTGCTTATATTCGAGTTGGCCACTCTTTTCCTCGTATCAGTAGACCTACTGCCAGATATGTGTACCTTATTCGTCAATTTATATATGCCCAACACATACGAAAAAAAAAAGTCAGCCATTTGACTCGTGGGATGGTGGTCGACCAGCGAAGCACGTATGGCAGTTGCAAGAGCTCGTATAGCAAAAAAAAAAAACGTTGCTGGAATACATCTTTTTTAGGAGGTAATACACGACATGTTATGTCAAACATGAAAACATGGCTACCTTTATTTGTTATATTACTATTTGCTTGAACAAAGCCTTTCCCCTCAGGATCGGTTCCACTTTTGAACACAAGAGCGTCGCTAAATACTTTTTTCATGGGAAATATAGGCCAAGATAATATAACAAATGAATAACCTTTATTTTTATTTTGCTATTTGCTCAAGTACGAGGCACCAATATGTCTAAAGACGTCCGGCTACACTTTTTGAACACGATCAGAAAATGTCGGTAAGTATATAGTAAAGGCATCTGGCAAAAGCTAAGTGCGAAACTCGGTAGGCAGTATACAATCAACTCTCAAAGTCAGAAAGCTGTCAGTTGTCTCTCAGCAAAGAATGACATAGGCTGAATTTCAACAGCGTCTTAATATCGCGAACACAGTCATCGACTGATTTAAGCGTCTGAAGCTAGTTACCAAGAGTTGGTAGTTAGCGCGTAAACCTCCGTGACTCCGCTAGTATTTGGTGGATTCGAAAATTTCTGGTGCAGTGGATTTGTGAACCACAGTGCGATGCCCGACGACACGTACTTCTGCGATGTCATAAGAGAAGAAGCGCTCAGCTGAGGAACACATGAAGTACGGCTGTGCATACCAGTGATTGTACCTGTATACCTTGTAAACATGAAGGTCACATACTCACCTGATTGTTTTCCGAGGGTAAAGTCGCCTTATATGCACTTCATTATTTCAGTGTAAATTTTTAACATGACCTGCTCTCGCTGTGCTTCTCTTTCCCTTGAAAACTGTAAAACTTAAGCTTCACTTATAAGCGGAACTATTCGGTGCAGTATATCATAACGGTAAGGTAGTAAGTTAGGCACATTTCGGCCTTTTTCAGCGTAAGAGTGCACTTATGAGTTTAGATATCGAAGCCATCGTGCCTGCCAAGTACTCTTCATATCTAAGTAAATTACTTTGTCGGACCGTATCGCTTCCATGGAAACCACTTATGAATTGTTTTTTACTTGTTTTTTTTTTACTGACGGGTCTTCAGTTATTGCATTCGACTAAGAATCCCGTTGTGTTCGTTTAAAAAAAAACTATGATTTCGAACCATGTAGACCATGGCTTCGTATATCGTCTGTCAATCTTAGTGATTACATCGTCTGCTTTCCCGTTTTCATGAAAAAGACGCATGCCATCGCATCGTCGTATAGCGTTAGGATTGCAGGTTTTTCATGGCGAGGTCAAAAGGCTTCTTATGTCGAAAAACGGGGCATATGCCATGCGCCACCCAAACACGCGAGCATCATATAGGCACACATATATTTATTGCTGGGGCATGGAATGTAATATTTATTTTTTGAACGTTTCGATAACGCTTGTAACAGAGCTCAACAAAACTACATCTCTCATAACGTGCTGAACGAAAAATTTGAACAGCAGAACAATGAAGAATTCGACATAAAGTTTTGGGATTTGGCAACATACGGCAGCATGTGCCATAATTTGATGCGTGCAGTGGCGGAATTGTCTGCAAGCGCCATAGTTGGGAAAGGCCGCGGAAAGTCCATGAGAGTGCACTTCGCGGAGGTTTCATGGAGGCCAAGAAAATGCAGCAGTTCAGTGGATACTGGTTAGTGGACCTCAGTTTGCCACCTCAAATGGACGAGCACACAATCACGCAGTTTTTAGCACTTCAAAGAACTCGTGGACAGAAGTTGCGTAGACGTGCCACCTCAAAACTTATAAGTGCGGATAACCATGTGCATGTTTTGTTGTGACGTGCACTTCGGTTCTGAGGCTATTCTCATTCGAAGATATTGTTCTTTACCGAAGAATTGTGAGCGCCAAGAAAGCCTCTATTGTAATATTACGTACCGTTGATATTATAAAAGCACTTCAGACACATTAAAACACCGTTCCTTAGCTTCGTTGTTTACGTTGTGCAAATTTTGTCTGCTCATTTTTTTTTCTTTAGTCAAGGGTGTTTCTATGTTTTTTGTAGTTGCGCATGTCATGTTTTTTTTTGTTTTTGTTGTCAAAAGAAACAGCATATGATTGGTGCACCGTTAAACTTAACAAAAAAAGCTGATGGCGTGCTTCAACTGTGGCAGCACAAGTGTGTCATGTTCTTTTACGGCGCACTCCTTGCTTTCAAGATTACCGGAAATTTTTCGGTCGCCAGTTGGTCGGCATAAACATTGGCCAGAAAAGTCGCCATTAATTTCTCCATGCAGGCCACTCTAGGTGATCATGACAATTTCGATATTTGACAAATACGCGAAAACACTACCGAATGAAGTGTTGCAACATGTGACTCAAATGACGTTATGTTGCCAAGTGTCCCAACATGCATTTCAAGCGAACGCTGCAACGCCTTTCTGGTTACTCCCGCTGCAGTGAAGTCTGTGGGCAAACCTCCTTGGAACAATGAGACCGGGTAACAACGCTGACACTTCTTTAGCCAGCCATTTCATTTTGATCTCGTAGTTATTTGCGCATGGCCTTCACAGAGTCGAGAGACAGGCCAATACACTTTAGAAATCTACATCGCCGCCAAACTATGGCCGAATAAAGAGTTTTTATGTTCGTGCATGTGCTGTTCGTCTCGAATTACGAGAGCAGGAATCAGCGAAACGCGTCAGAGGGCTCCGCGCAATTCGTCCTCGCATTTTCCGCACAAAGGAATTGTTGGCTCCACTTCAAGTTCCAGAAAAAGTCGGGCTTCTCGCAGCGTCATGCAGAGCAATCTTAAATGTTGTACGTCCGCATTGCCCTCGAAGTGCGTTCAGTTCCTTCCACGCATCGCATCTCGTCAAACGAGATGGCTCTTCGCATGTCGCGCAATAGTTATCAAAGGGCATCTCGCTTTTATCCCCATGGCAACCCAGTGCCGTCATCGCCATACAGAAAGCAATAACGTTGTTCTGGGTGAGAGGCTGTATCTGTGACGCTCTATATAACGGCGGCAAAGCTGGGCAAAGATACTTTGAAATTGTATCGTGATACAACATACTTAGGCAAGATGCATTGGACATACCGATACAAGATACAACTGCAGAAAAGTGTATCTGATACGATAGTTGTCAGTTGTATCTTAAGACACTTCGATACATTCACAAAGTTCTTCTGTTGTACCTCCATAGTGTAGTAGTTCTGACGCTCTCTATAACGAAAGCAGGGCTGGGTAAAAACAGTTTGATGTTGTGTCGCGATACGATACAAGATACTTAGGCAAGATGCATTTGTCATACAGATACTACTGCAGAAAAGTGTACATGATATGATAGTCGTCGGTTGTACCTTAATATACTTCGAAACACCTGCTTGCCAGGCACGCGGCCTAGGTTCGCTCCTCACTCTGACCCAGAATTTTTTTCTTTTATTTGCGTATTTCCCGACTTTTCTCGGTCACGAACAAGATGAAAATATCTGCAAAATGAGCTCTTGATTGTCATGCGTTATAAAATTATGTATTTAACACGTATAACACGTCTGCATGAGATTGTCATGAGTCATGACCTATCACATGCCTCTGAGCTTTCAGGCACTGCGGGATGTAATCAGTTCACGACACTCTTTGCGCCAGTTTTTTTGTGTTCCAAATTAGCCTTCGCCATGGAATACAATTAACAACGTGCCGCTTTTGAGGGACGCATTTTGAGGGACGCCAATTGTTAGACGATCGTGTACTGTGTGATGTCAGTGCTCGCTGAACACCAGGGGATCAAAATTTCAGGGGCCCTCGAATACGACGTTCTCATGGTCTTGGCACATAAATCCCGGGCATTATTATCATAAATGCTTGAAAAAGGCATGTATAATCAATAATTTCTCGTTTTTTTTTTCTCTCGGTGTGAGATTCGTATATCTCTCGTGAAGGCCGTAAATCCCTCGTGAAGGCCAGCCGGCGTCGTTGATTTGAACATAATCGTAACCTTTGCATGGAGATAAAGTCAATCACTATATAGTGCTTCGTGGGTTAATACAAGTTTCTGATATGCGTCGGATGGAACACAAGTATACGGGATTGTATGCGCGGGATTCTAGGTGGGATGGGACGCGAGTATACTGGATTTACTTGTTGATTATAAATATAAACGCTTCACTAACCAACTGATTCCAAATATTTTAACATAAGTGCTGAATTAGCCCAAATTTTAACGTGTTGAGTTCATGTTTAACATTTTACTTCACGTCACTGGGCACGGTTAGAGATGAACAGATGAGCGACATCAAATTTTGAAACTCTTAAAGTAACATTGTCTTAGTTTTAAAACATACACAGCACCTGCGGTGTTCTTCAACGGAGATATTCTATCGACAGAAAGTTCGACTTTCATGATGATAAAAGCGACCATCGATGTTTTCTAGATTTTTTTTGTATTCAAGGCTCTGAGAAACTTCTACGGTCACTTTGAGACTGACGGGTTTCTTGTTTTGAGAAAAGTTTTCATGAACGAATATTTTTCTCTTTGTCATTCAGTTCTGCCCGGACGATAAACACCTCTTTTCGTATAGTTCCTACGTTGGAGAGTAATTTGCATGTCATGCAATTAGGTTTTTTTTTTTTTCAAGAACACATTTTTGTTCGCAGTGTGCAATCGTGCACTTCGAATGCCATCGAAACTCCTCATTCGCAAATTACGTACAACTTAGTTTTCTCAAAAAGGCCCACAACTTATTTTCTTTCATGAACAATTTCACGTAAGATTATCAGAAAAAAATGACCGTATATCAGCAGGGAGACACACGAAAATACAAATCAACAACTGATCTTCGTGATTTTTTTTTTCAACTTCATTCGCTCCACTTCGAATGTCTTCTTTGTTACAATAAGGTTGCTGAAGTGGTGCATCTTTAAAAACTATGTGTCATGCCTAACGTTTGTCTCTCCTCTTTGGTTCTAGCTGCTATTACAGAGTGTTCACGAAAGGAATAGGTATTCCAAGATAACGTGGTGTAGTTATGCAGAGCGATAACTATTTCCGGAATCGCCCACTCGCAATCTTCTCATCTTACATCGCTTGTAGTCCGCCACTTCTTGTTTAATATACACAACCGGCAATCGTTGCGCCCTTCGTGATACCACCAACATCTGGTTTTCTCTCTGCACTCAATAAATCTTACATGCATGTGGGCCTAGTAAACGCAGCATGTTTTTTTTTCTGGGAATAATTTAATTCTGTCGAATTACTCGAAGCGCCCGGTTTTCATGTGAAGACCACTTGGTAAAGTGTGAAACAACGATTCACTAGGAAGTCCATTACGAAGCCGGGTTGTGCAAACCAATGGGTTGTGCAGACCGTAAGTTATTTGAAATATTCTTTTTTTTTTAATGAGAGTAGAGCCAAGAGCAAACCAGCGCGAACACTTATACACCCCTTAGAGAACCGACACACACGTACACACCTGCATCGAAAAGGAACTTCAACCTAAGTATAAATGCAAATTGTGTTTTGCATGTAGGGGACTGCTAAATGAGTGAATTCTTTCAAAATGCCCCTAAGCTATCTGTAGGTTACTTTGCAATTGTGTTCCTACAAAAAAAACACCATAATGAGTATAGGAGGGCATGGATGGCCTTAGATAGAATGGAAGAAGGAATGGCCTAAGTACCGAAACGCGCGTCCAATCTGCACCGTAGAAGCGTCGTTTTAAAACACTGTAATGAAATGCGACTTCCTAGTGAAAGCAGTTTGAGACTCGTAAAAATATTTGGCGTGTGCGCAGTGTGTCTACCGACTTTTATATGCAGCTTTTTTTTGTTCTGTGATACGTGCGCGACGCGCACGAGGAAATGCAGAGCGTCGAAGCCTGGCAAATGTCTTGTTTACTTTATAAGCGGAGATTTTCTCGAAATCAGATGAGATTTCATGTATCTACTCCTCCCCCCTCCACACCCTGCCTGCGGGGTTCTGCTATGAAGGCGCCGCGTGCATCGAGTACGCAAAAAACTGACTCCATCGGAACTGAAATTACCATTTACTGCCGCAAGACCTGGAACCCAGTGCATGTCGTGCAAATAGTATAAGAAATAAAACTGCGAGATAAAAAGAGTGAATGCTTTTAAGATGAAACTTAAAACCCTCGCGTGAAGCGTACACTTTTTACTTATTACGCCTCGCTCAGCATTCGATGAACTGAGTTGCACACTACTATTATTGTCGTTGCTCAATCCGATATCTGTGTAAATCGCTACTGATAGATTTCTGTGAGAGTTCAATATATTTTTTTGTCTTTGTAGGGAACAATCGTAGGCGTGGTAGCGTACGAGAAAGTCATGAGCAGCGGTGCATGCGCTGGACGAATGAATTTCCCATCAGATTTTAATTGTCGAAACGGATATCAATTATGCTTTGTTTAATTTTAGTATTAACGAAACCCTTATTAGGCAAGCATTTCGGTATGAATAACAATAAGCAAAAAAGCCTCGTTTATCACAGTTACTATTTTTTAATGTATAGCAATCGCTTACTATTAGCACAGTCCCTGTGCTAATAGTAAGGACTCTGAAGGACTCTGCTATTAGTACAACATTTAGGAGACAAATTGTTTTTTTTTTCATGAATGGTCTCACAACTCTCGCCAGACGAGCGCTTCTTATGTGGCATATACACCGGAGAAGTTTTGCAGCTGGAAGACTGTCGGTTTGGCCACATAATGTATGTGAAGATTTCAATTCAACACATAGCTCTAAACAGTGTTACTGCAGAAATTAGTGTGACGGCAGTGCCCGGCACCCTGCAGATTCAAGTACACACTTAACATAATTGCGCTCCTGAAAAATAGAATTCAAAAATGTACAAAAGAGGAAAAGTAAACGGCCAAGTTTCAGAATGAACAGGGCAGAATCGGGTATAACTTGCAAACCATGCGTCTTGTTAAGCCCTTCCACCTTCTCTAAACCCCCTCATAGAAGTAAATTGAACATGAATGTCACTACCTCAGGTCATTTTCCTTTGTTACGGTGGCGTCCGAAAGAAATAACTGCAATGGCCCTGTCAACCAGTGACTACTGTTTCACTGACCCACTGTCATCACTTAACCAGTGCTTTGCTGACAACGCCACGATGACGCGCTTGTAAGATGTATGTTCTCCCTTTTTATGTATCACTCTAAGAAAAGAATCGGGAAGTAGTTCTGCTACACAACAATTATCATCATCTGACTTGCACCCCTAGGTCACGGGCTCGAATCCCGTCTGCGGCGGCTGCATTTACGATGGAGGCGCAAATGTTGCTGGCCCGTGTGCTCAGATTTGGGTGCACGTTAAAGAAGCCCAGGTGGTTTGAATTTCTGGAGCCCTCCACTACGGCGTCTTTCATAATCATATGGTGGTTTTGGGACGTTAAACCCCACATATCAATCATATCAATCATCTGATTTGCACCGCCCTTCCTTTCTTAAAAACCCCGCGCAGGCCACTTTTTTGTCGGGAATGTTATGTCACACTGATAACGCGCGCGCCATTCGCGACCGCGAACTACCGAAACCATGGTGATAGCGCGAGGGAGGTACTCAAAGTAGATGACGATTATTGGTGATTGATTGATTGATATGTGGGGTTTAACGTCCCAAAACCACAATATGATTATGAGAGACGCCGTAGTGGAGGACTCTGGAAATATTGACCACCTGGGGTTCTTTAACGTGCACCCAAATTTGAGCACATGGGCCTACAAAATTGCCGCCTTCATCGGAAATGCAGCCGCCGCAGCCGGGATTCGATTTCGCGACCTGCGGGTCAGCAGCCGAGTATCTTAGCCCCTAGACCACCACGGTGGGCCTGACGATTATTGTTGTGTAGCAGAAACACTCCCCAAATACTCGACTTTTTAGAGTGTACGGTTTCGTGACAACCCTTTTAAACTTTCGCTTTGGCACATTGTTTTGGTTTACAATAAACACATTTCGTCAGACCACATTAACAATGGCATGGGTGTTGGCAATGCGATTATATGCAATGAGCACATCGGTAATTTTAATGACAAACAGTAGCGACCACAAGTGCCTTGAAGGCTCGACAACGACAGTGCCTCGACACCGGAAAGATGACGTCAACGTGAGCGACAACGTGTTTTTATGCAACGAACACGTTTGAGCACATTGCCTGAACTTGCAGGCCGCATGGAGGCACTGCTCTTCTGGTGTCGACAGAAAGGTGTGACACGCACACGGCCAGCATGAAGGAACGAATGAAGCCTGCGAGATTGAGGACCGTTGTCCTTACAATATTCCTCTTCCTTCCGAAGTAGGCCCTGCTGAGCGCGCATATGCAACACCATCGCACCATGTCTCATTTCCTTAGTTTAACTTGTTACAATAGTGATGCTACGTATTACCTGGTGTTGTATATGACGTTGTGCACAAAAACCAAAAATATAGGTGCATACCGAAAAGTGCACATTCGGCCTTTCATGGAACCGAACAAAAAATGGCGGAGGCGTGTTGAAAAGACGCCTGCGCAATGTGCTGGCGTGGAACGCACCTCACGTTCGTAAAAAAGTGGTTCCGCGGAGTCCACTCACGTGCCGGGTGGCTGCTAACACGTTGCATCGCTTCTCGTCCGAATAGATATGATTCGTAAAAGAAAAATATATTAGGTGCTAAAGAGCGTACAAAAGCGCAATATAGCGCCCAGTTCCCTGCGTCAATTTTCGTTCCAGCCACGCCTCCTTTTTCGCTGCTGGTACAGCGTGACATCTTTGCGCGCCCGTTTGTTTTCAGCGCTCGCCGGGTGTGTTCGGCATAAGCACGTAGGCACAGTTCGTATAGGAGTCACGATACCTACAGCCATCCGCGCGGCCTCGCATGTGAGATTACATGCCTTCCTATGTGCTCTCCTCTTTTTATGTTACCCGTTTGTATCCAGTCTCTCTCCTTTTGCCCTAATAAACAAGTTCGACGCCTTCCTGCAGTGACTCTGCCTACTGAAACACCGCGGTTGTCGGGGTGTCAGCTATACTATAGACGCGCGCAAGCATGTGGATAAGACACAATAGAAGCAACGGTTACGGAAGGCACAAGCTAAAACAAGATGACTCAGTATACACCCTCTCACTCAAAGCAGGGTAGTCCAGATTGGGTTCTGTAAGAGCAACAGTTCTTTCTGTATACAGCGTCATGGTAGCGGGTAATAACCAGCTAGCGGCAGTTGCTTTTCGATGGAGACAAGATGCTAGGGGTCCGTGTACTGTGTGGTCACAGCGCACGTTGAAGAGCACCGGGTCTTTGAAATTTCGGGCGCCCTCCAATACGGCGTCTCTCATAATCATATTGTGGTTTTGGGACGTAAAATCCTAGATACTACATTTCATGGTCGCTTAACGGGCCTTGAAGGAAATGAGGAAGTCAACGTGGGTTCTTGACAGATTGCTACAGAGCAGCCTTCAGGTTAGATTAAAGTTATTTCCCAGAAAACTTTCAAAAACGTCAACCAGATCAAATAAAAACGCAGACCAGCAAATTTCAAAATATACTAATTAAGCATACTCTATACTGACAAAAGCCACTAATCATAAAAGCGGCAATGTTGTGTAAACTAGTTTCGTCACGTTAAGGTAATGAAATCTTACATTTGATTATAAATATATGAGGAACTGCTAATTTACATTGTGATTACAATTAGCAACTGGCCAAGGCCAACACTCCGCCGCGGTGGTCTAGTGGCTAAGGTACTCGGCTGCTGACCCGCAGGTCACGGGTTCGAATCCTGGCAGCGGCGGCTGCATTTTCGATGGAGGCGGAAATGTCGTACGCCCGTGTGCTCAAATTTGGGTGCACGTTAAAGAACCCCAGGTGGTCGAAATTTCCGGAACCCTCCACTACGGCGCCTCTCATAATCATATGGTGGTTTTGGGACGTTAAACCCCACAAATCAATCAGTGGCCAAGGCCAACAATATTCCCGATTTTAAGGTTCACCTTGCTGTTTCTTTACCCTCGCATGGCGTTCATAGGTCATATTGTGCTCACTTTTATGAGTATACCTATCTTGAGTCCTCCATTATGGACTTGAAACACAAGAATCCACTTGTATAGTTTTGATCCAGTATCGTAAACTGAAATTCGTTATTCAAAGCACTTTTTTGGACAACGAGGAACAAAAGGGCCAGCAGGTGCAGGCTGATTCTTATTATAGAGCAAGAAAAACAAACACGACATGTCATTTTTTGTCGTGTTACAGTAGCTTTTGGCCCATTTTTTCTGTTCTCTAATTTGTCGCTTTAGGTATCGGTTAGTTTAAGGCAGTCAACGATGGCTACCAGGAGCGTCAGTCATTAGTGAACAATGTATGTCTAGTTACTGCAATTCGTGTTTCAATCAACAGCACTATGCATGTGCAGACATTATACCGAGATTGCTCTGCCATGTTTCCACTGATGGACGAGACGCCCAAGTCAGTGAAACAAAGAGAGATAAAAATCATGTCTGTCGCCTCCTTTGATATTTTTTGGCAAAAAAAAACTCTAGAAACCCGGGTCTATTTACCTGATTAGCAAGTACGCGGCAGCTGGAGGAAACGAAATGGAATGACGAAGCGAAACATTCGGTGCCACGTCTACCTCGGTGTCGTTCCTCTAGGGGATCAGTGAACACCAGCAAAGCTGCGCTGGAAAAGAATAGGTTTTGTGAAGAGTTACATGTATTGTCGTGCTCCAATATACGCAGCCTGTCACTGAACAAGCATGAAAACGTAAAGTCGTTGTGAGGTGGTGCTAGAGACAATAGCTATCTGAGGACGCTAGTAGGAAGAACACTGCAGCACAATCTCACGCTTACCATATGGCTGTTCTTCATGTTGTGGTAGTCGTTGATATTGCTGCTGACGACGACTCCAAAACTCGCTTGTACCCACGTCATGGGATCCCCAGCATCATTCCGTTTCATTTCGTTTTTGTTTAGTGAGGACGCACACTAACCGGAAAGAAACAACTCAATTTCTTCTTTATTATAACCAGACCGTTAGCTTCAGTTTTTTTTATCGTGACAACAATAGAAGCACAGACACATGCAGAGAAAAAAGCCGCAGCTTTGCCGGAAAGGCGAAGCAATGAACGTGATAGCAAAAAGTTGAAGGGTCACGCGCAGAATGGAAATCAAATCGAAACATGCCCCGCGTTCCTCATGCACAAATGACGCACAAAACGTACTCACAGGTACGGATACACGCGAATAAGCGTCTCATTTGTTACTTTGCTGTGTCTGAAAAGCACGCGCTTTTCGCGAATGGAGACTGCAATGATTGCAGTGACCTTTGTGCACCCGGTAACTACAGCAGAATCGTTCCACGTAAAGCCCGAGGCCCGCCAAGGCGTACGACCTTCCCCTCCACACCGCCGCGAGATCAGGGCGAATGAGGGAGTGTAACCTCCCTTCTCTAAGCCGGGCAAAGTACGCGTAGGAGATTAGAGCGGGCGCCGCCGCACGATGGGGTGACGCGCGCTCATTGCGCCATCTTGCTGGTAATGCTGAAAACACAATCCCCCCCCCCCCCGAGATGCTCGTATAGGCAGCGGTACGTGGTAGATATAAGGAGTTGCCATTTTAACGGTAAAAGATGCCCTCCGGGGTGGCTCAGTGGTTAACGCCTCGCTTCCACGACGCAGAGCTCCCACGTTTGATTCCACACGCCGGGGTGTTTTTTTGTTCTAGATTTTTTTTCTTTCTTCCATTTTCGCATATATAAATACGTATGCATATACGGTGCATGACATCGACACTAACGCCGGCGGTGACTATGCCCAGCCGAAAGTGTCCATATAATTGCTATCGTAATAAAACAAAAACGCGCTTTGTACGGCGTGTCCGACCAAATGAATTGAATCTTCGTACTTGCACCTAATGCGTGCAGGCGTACAGGAGAAAACAATTCACAGCATTTCACGAACCTTTGATGATACATGTACACACTCGAAGCACCAGCAGTGTTGCAAAAAAATGGCAATGAACGACCTCCACCGTTGCTTTTGTAGCAAAAGCAATCAATCAGCTGCACTCCCATTCGTTCTTCTAGCTCTTCTAGCTCCATTGTTGCAGAGCAGGCTGGCACTGCTCTTGCATAGACGGACGGTGTGCATGACACAATTTAGTCAGACTCTAAGGCTGCTATCAAAGGATTTCGAATGGGTATTGTGCCTTCCCAGATACTATAGATCTTCAAAAAAGCCAAATACTCCGAAAATTACTAATAGGTCTGGTTTCCTGCACACCTTAGAACCACTCAGGGTGCTTCAATAAATCCGAACGAGGAGGCGCATTCGGCTGCTCGAGGTTCGACTGACTGCGTGCCGGGTAACGCGTAATCTCCTGGGCGATTCGAGCCTCTCTGCACGTACAACGAGATATACAAGCACTATTATCTCTCAAGAACATTTGCTGCCCTTTCAACACTCCTCGCTGTGCACGACTCAAGGTGTTACTCTCAGATTGCTCCATACAAGAACCTACCCGAGCTCTGCGACACTGCACACAATATACCCCAGACGGTTCTCAAGCCTGGATTGCGCCTTGTGGGTAGTTATGCGTACTTCGAGCATGTCCTGTGGGGCTGTGACTCTGCCATTCCTAATTTCCACCAAGAGAAAATCAGTGAGCTCATTAAGGCCCAGGACCGGACCTCTGCTCGTCCAGAGGGCTCGCGTGAGGGCGATCAGGTGTAACCGGACTGTTTCGCTAGCTCCACATATACTAAATTTGGTATCACGTGAAGGGAATAGACGATAAAGGCAAATGACACGTTCAAGCATGATAATCACGATGTGCGTGCCATGTAAAGCATGACTACAAGCTACGCTCATAACGTGCTCGCGGCCGTTTCACTAGTTTCACATATACCAAATTTGTTATCACATGACGGGAATGGACGATGAATGTAAATGACTGGTCCAAACATAATAATGAAGATATGCGTGTCATGTAACATGACTACATGCCACGCTCATCATGCGCTGGTGGTCGTTTTGTTAGCTCAACATATACCAAGTTTGGCATTAGGTGACGTGAATAGATGACGAAAGTAAATGACACGTCCAAACATTATTTATTTATTTATTTATTTATTTATTTATTTATTTATTTATTTATTTATTTATTTATTTATTTATACATACTGCAGCCCTATTCAGGGCTATCACAGGAATGGGACGTTGTATAATACAAGGCAACAGGGAAAAAATACAAACAAATAATACATATTGTGAAGCAAGTACAATCGTAACAAAGCAAAAGTAAAAATGAAGTTAATTACGCGTCAGTACGATATTCATCGACAGCAACTATCAAGTCGGTTAGTGGTAAGGAGCGAATGCTACCAGGCTGGGAATTCCACAGTTCTATTGTACGCGGAAAAAAACTGTATTTAAAGGTATTATTAGTACGAGCAAAGAAAGGTGTTACATTCAAAGCGTGGGAACTGCGGGCACAACTATCATCAGTAAATGTGATGAGGATAATAAGCACGACATGAAAGTGATGTACAGATTAATTTACCTCCGCCTCATAACGCTACGCTAATTTTAAAGTGACATGTCAACCTTCCTCATTCGTGTTTTGCATATCATCGATTCACATTGTATCTGGAGTCTGGCAATTTTTTTGTGCTGCACGAACGAGTTCTGCTGCTTTTATTTATTTATTTATTTTGTATTTCCAAGGAATGGCACCGCTATATCCCGCACCTTTTTAGAGGGTTCATTCTAAGTATGGTCTTCGTTACTGCCCAAAAAGATTTCTTCTACTCACAACCGGTTAAATATTTTATCTCTATTCTGCCGTTGGGCTACGAAATGCCTTATGTGTGACCTAAAGTTGCCATGCTGATATTGAAATTTCTGCATAGCAGATTATGTTCACAGGTACGCGTGAAAACGACAATCATGTCACTTTTTTCGAATTTCGTGGCCAGATACATTTACAATACGACCACACCTTGATGATACGTTAGTAGAGTTCGCAGAGACGTGTTAAAAGAGTTTTGCTGAATGCGCTACGTTTTTTTTTTTTTTTGAACCCGCAGAATATCACATCGAATTAGACAAATTAGCATACACTCGACAGTATACTAGGGTTACCGTATACAAAGAGTGCGGGTGTAAGGCAAAGGGAAAAGGGAAGGGGGGTGAGGGCATGGACACTTTGGCACGTTGGTTGATTAGTTTGATTTGGTCCTCTTCAATATGCTCAAATTGCCGAGGAAACAATCGCATAATCTACACCGCGGATATTTGTCGATTTTCGTACAGTTAAAGCCGACTATATCATACTTTGATAATTCAAATTATTCCTAATGAAGAATCATTTTTGTACATGACAACGTTTTATCATAACTGTATAGAAAAATCTACGCCTACATATAACGAGAAGCGCCGGCCCGCTTGATATATCGAAATTGCATCAGTGGTACATCGCAAAGGCGTCCGTTTTCCCTCAAAAGAAGCTGGCTTTTTCTCGCAGAAGGGCACCTTTCCGCGCAGATTTTGCAGAGACCAGTGTGATTTGTTAGAAGAATGCCGCGAAGATCGAGTAAAAACTATCGTTTGCTATCGCGCGCTCTCTCTTATGAGTTCTTTTTGCGGCAGTTGTGTGGGCTATAGCCATTGGCTTCTCAGTTCCATTCGTTAACGAAATGGCTGCTATTGAACGTGAGAACCTAGCTGTTCCATTCTTGCACAGCAAGTATACACGCCATATTATTTCGACCTTTACAATTTTTCTCATCATCCTAACACAAAAATAATCCCAACACCAACCCACGTTACCCACTTGCTCTTAATAGTAGATTGTAAGCGTTATCACCAGAAAAAAAAAGCAGTGCCAAAATAATGGCCAACGAGAACCGGAAAAATGGGTGAGATAGAACAGACGGGCAGGCTTCCACTCCAAGTACGAGAACTTCTCGGCGACAGCTTGCTTCTACCACCCGACAAATTAATTTTCGGCTCAGCAGTAGGGCTGACCTCGCCCATGTCAACCCGGGCATGTATCCTAATTGGAGTTGAAGTTTATTAACGAGTCGCCCAAATACTATAGAGGACATTCTGAGATCGTTCAGAGGAATAAATGAAAACAGCAATGTCACGTGCTGTGGCAATGTGGGCTGAAAATGGTGTGCCAAAAAATGATGCAGTAATTGGGTTATGAGTCACCACTTACTTTTCAAACTGTCCTTTGTTTTGTTTTTTTTTGTTCTCCCTCTTCTTATTTGTTCGCTCCCGCGTTTGGGCTAAATTCAACAAGCTCTTTAGAAGCAGCAAATCATTTAGCCAACCGATTCTCAGGGCCTGTATGCAAAGTTTTCTCGTTAAAAACTATATTACTTCTGAGTGTGCTGCGTTGATCTTGAGCAGGTCGCCAAGTCCCGTGAATTAGCGAAAGGTCAGTTCTTTTTATTCTTCGAATAAGCATTAAAAATGTAAGGTGGAGCTTTCATTTAGTCACGCAGGCTTTGAAACAGCGAAGATGGATAATTCTGATGACTACTGTTGCTGACATGTATGCTAAGCTTTAGCTATAGGTGGCACGGGATTGTTTGTATGTCAATTATAGGTAATTGATATGTTTTATCTATTTGATATGATAAGCTGTGTCTTGGTTGCTTCTATGCTATTGCTCGACTTTAGCTAGGTGATGCTAACTGTTTTCTAAGCTAGTTCAAGTTTGTTTCCAGGCTCTGGTTTTTCCTAGGTGGTGTCGTGTTACTTCTAGGCAGTTTCTGGGCTTTTATTTTGCACGTTAAAGAGCCCCAGGTGGTAGAAATTTCCAGAGCCGTCCACTTCGGCGTCTCCCACAATCATATGATAGTTCTGGTACGTTAAATTTTTTATATCAATGAAACAGGCTTTTACTTCGGTGATGATAGGTTTCCTCGAGGTAGCTACTGTGTTCTTAGCCATTTTGTTTTCTGCTTTTTCATGTCAATTCCACACTTCAGATTGTTGTTGTTAGGTTGTTTCTAGCCTATATTGGTTGTATTGTTAAACTTCAGAATCATGCAGCTTCCCTCTTTGATTTCTTGCGCTGTTCTGTTCAAACTTCGCTTTTTTTTCTCTTTCCTTCCATCGCTTTCATTCTCCTTACCTCTTTTTCTATTTCTCTTCCTTTCTCGGCGACACGTGCTCCACCTTTTCTTCACGTGCTCCACTTGGCCAAGCAGTGTTAGTTTAACGCTCGCACCAGCTGCACTCGGTCGCGGAGCTTACCCAATTACTGTAACGCATCGCCACCTCAGGTGTTTCGCACGATGGAGCAAAACTTACCTACTGCTTCGACAGCTTCACGGCAAAGAAAACGACCATTGGGTGTGCCGGTTGATGATGGCAAGAGGTGCCGGTCTATGCTTGCATAACCAGTGTCACTGCAAAGAGAATGAAGAGAACGCGTGCTGGTTCACGATAATGATAGCCTTTTGTAGACAATCTACACACCAAAGCTTCTACGACCACCTTAAACAACTTCGTTTATCTGCATACCTTACTGTGGCACGAAGCCATTAAGAAAGTTCATGCGGCATTCTTGGAATGTGCCTAAGACAAGTAAAGTATTGTCCGGTCCGCTAATGAAAAGCGGGACCAATGTTTTTACAAGGTGCATATACAGTATACTATATATACAGTAGTATACACATCTTTGGTTTTATGTCCCAAAACTACGATACGATTATTAGGGATGCCGTAGTGAAGGGCTGTGGGAATTGCGAAAATCTGGTGTTTTTAAAGGGGCTCTCTACGCTTGAAAACATTGGTGTGGAGTGCATAACACGCAGTGCCACTCGCCAGAACTAGCCAGCGGAAATGACAACGGATTGCACAGACCTTTGTTTGTATAAATATAACGTTAACTAGTATCGTGGCATGGTATTAATATAGGAATTATCATTGGATGCCCTTTTTTTCTTTAGCGCGGTTTTTTACAGAACGCGGAGGAGAATAAAACTTTACAACTTTTTCAGCTTGGAAACTGCAAGGCTGGTCAAATAATGCGCCCCAGTGCTGGAGAAAACGCACCGGGGATGTTCCAGGTGCCATTGTTTGTGGTAACTCAAAGAAAAAATGTAAGACCGTTTATGTATAGATGTCATCGCAAAAAAACAGTAAAACTACAAAACATTATCGAAGCGTTCGCGAGCTGCCTCATTTCGCACGTGTTGTTCCCTCTTCAAGTACCACATTATTGTTACCATCGCAACGGCGTCCTCAATACGTTGTACATAACGCGCAATATGGTAAGCGAGCTTCCTGTACGGTAGGGATTTCAGCTAATTTTTGGGGCAGTCTTCCGAAGCCACAGGGCTAGGAAAACATGGTCAAGTGAGTCCGCTAAAATTGAGTTGAAGGTAAGCATTCATTTCATTCTATTTTGATATCGCCACTCTTAATAACGTTGCACAGCGTGCGCCTATCACGGCCGTTCTTGCGGTACTTATCTCCTATGCATTCAGTGTACGCAACCAGCTAGAAAAACATGTATAAAACAATGAGGTCGTGAAAAGTTTTAGAGGGCACCTTTGACGTGCACGGAAATTGCCCAGTATACGGGCCTCTACCATTCAGCTCCGTCGAAATGCGACCGCTGGGATCCAACCCGCAACTTTGGTGTCTGCAGCCGAGCACCTTATCCACTGTTCCACCGTAGCAGATGAGGAAAATCTCAACAAAGCAAACTTGGTGCAGGACAAGGCCATACACCCATATTACATCAATGAATCAGCAACAGTAATTGCATCATCAGCAGGAAGCGCATCAGCAAAGCTAGCCTAAATGACTATTAACCTCAAAGTACCGCAATATTTCCTGCAAGTCAGCGATAGCTTTTTGGTTCTTTTTCTGTGAGAAGAAAAAAATTACTGCATGAAAATTTTTGTGCACATGAACCGCAAAACGTCTTTAGAAAATGCACAAATGCAATCTTACTATTGTTGGATAAAATTTTTTGGTGACTTTACATCCAAGCATGCAAACGTAACATATACACTTTTATCTCAGGTTCTGTATCTATCGGTGCCACTTGCTTCAACGTAGGAATTTTATTTCGCACACGCGTGCCATGCGATGAGACAGAAGCAATCCAACTACGAATGGCGATAAAAAATGCATTCTTCCTTATCCACATTACTTTTTTTGAGCTCCAGTATTTCAGAAACTTTGATCGTTCAATTCCCGTTGCACTTAGAAGTTGCATTGTTAGAATGACTGTCTACTTCGGAGTCCGAGGCTTTGGTGCTCTCCATGCTTGGAAGATCGAGAATTCGAGTCTCAAACCCACAAAACAAGCACGGAGTGTTCTTTGTCCAGCCCTTGAAAGATTTCGGTAGGCATCATGACTCAAATATTCGCTGTGAAATGTGATACGCTTGGTATTTTGCGTCCAGAACTATGAAACAGAGCAGTTATGTTTAAGCTCACGTGGATTTTTCGTATACTCACTTTTTACATCTTATATTTTTGTTCCTTAGCGTAGGGTAGCAAACCAGGCACGCGTCTCTTTCAGGACACCGCCATTCTTTTCCCTTCCTCCTCCTTCTTGTAGTGATGACAGTTGCAGAGATTATTGTCATTGTAGATTACATGTTACTGCGTAAGGTCTTTCCGCATATGTCTTTCAAAAACCAGCGAGGCACTGTAGTGGAATACCCTAGTGTCACGCAGAGTGCCTAAGCTCGAATTTCATTCTATTCTCGTAATATTTTTTCATTTTATTTTTTCATGTCAATTGGTTAGCCACAGACGGCCACGGCGACGGAAACGGCGACACCGCTAAACGCAGGAATGGTTGCCCAAGAGGTTCTACAATTGTTCTAAAAACGTAGATGACTTCTTCAAAAATTTTTTCACCAACACTCCTCCAATACAAATTTGCAATCCCAAACCATTTTGTGAAGACGCTTTAGTACTTGTGCGGGATCAAAGCGGTTAGTTTGAAAGGTAATGGTGCTTCTGGAAAAACAAAAAAAAAGGGATGCATGGAAAAACAAAAAAAAAGGATGCATATCAGTACGACTTGCTGTCAGGGGAGTGTGAATGCAGCACATTGAAATAATGCAACCGAAAACACAGAAGGACCAACGCAAAAGGCACATAATGCATAACGCAAAGTAACAGATAGATCAGTCATACAGTGGTATATAGGTATACATCTATATGACCATCCAGAGATGTAACTTTTTTTAGCACTTTGAAGCACACGAGGTGTGCCAATAACCTTTGATATGTGCGTTTAGTGTTGGAAAACTACCATTTGATTATGAGAGACGCCGTGATGGACGGCTCCGGAAATTTTGACCGCCTCAGGTTCTTTAACGTGCACCCAAATCTGAGCACATGGACCTACAGCGCTTCCGCCTCTATCGGAAATGACGTCGCCGCAGCCGGGATTTGATCCCGCGACCTGCGGGTCAGCAGTCGAGTACCTTAGCCACTTGACCACCACGGTGGTACTACCGACAACTTTTACAACAGTCGTTAAAAACTTATTTTTTTCCCTCTTATTTGTCTGAGTGCTTCACCTCAAATGCAGTGACAAAACGACCGAAATAAAAAAAAAACATCTATAAAATCAGATATGTCTTTTTGTTGTTGTAACCTCTAGCCAACGCCACTCGAAAACCCTCTGCGATCTTGTACATCGATAGTTTCCTTTAAATAGAATGGCCAACAGCGAAGAAGCTTCGTGTACTGCTGGCGCGTCTTGCGCCTATCAAAGGCTTCATGGCGGTGGTTGTGTAAACACTGACGGATCGCAATCATCGCCCTTCAACTACCCCTCCCTCCCCTTTCTTTCTTTATCTGTTGCTAATGAGCATGTCCTCGTTGCATAGAAACAACACATGACGCTGTTCGCGCAATTTAGAACATCACAAACGCCGAGATGAAGTCTGGCTTGGCGGTGATGACATCAGCGTTGCCTTGGCCCATTTATCCGGGAGAACGCTATGTGTTTGTCTATACCTTGGAAACTTGAGCACTACGATGTTTGGGTGGCCTGAGGTGGACGCCGGCTGGCGACGAAATCGTGCCACGTTGAAGACCGCGTTAGAAGCAGTGAGTTGGTACAACAAACAACGACGGTGCCATCACTTCGGAGCCGAGACTGTGGCATTTCGAAACCACAGTGAAGAAACTCTCAGCGAACGCTCTGCTTCTTTTCGAACGACCTCACCTATCAAAGCCGAATTGAGGCAATGACGCGGAAACATCTTGCGCAGTTTTTTCAACGGAACAGCTCAGATGGCCTCCCGTAGATTGCAGAATAATATAGTGCTTGCACTCTGTGGTACGGCGCCCGTATTCATCAGCTGTATTTATTGTTTGACATTTTTAGTCAAGTATTAAAAGTCGTGGCCACCGTTATTTAAAAATTTGGCTACAGCAGTGTTAATCAAGGTGTATATTAATCCAGCAAGTTTCCACTGCACCATGCCACGCATCAAAAACGAAACTTATGGACTGAAGTGTTTCCTTTTGACATTGTGACCTTCCCTCAGCCACAGGTGAGGTGGCGCCAATGTTGAATAACAATGAAAACATAACGAAATGTTAATACATTTGTAATACTGCCTCATCTTTTATTTTTTCATGGTGCAACTTGACGCAAAATAAGCAGGGTCTAAAGTTTAGTGTGCCACGATAAACAAGTAGAAAGCAGTCTACAACGCATATTTAAATGTAGTAAAATGCAAGCATTGAAACACCAGCAATCACTTATCGTCAGGGTCGTAAACCAAGGGGTGGCACACCAAACACGCCCCCCCCCCTCCTCCGCGAATTTTTTTTCTTGCATAGAGAGCGAGAAATGGCCATTTTAAGGGGGTAAGTGCTCCTCCCGAAAGCAGGGTGGTGCCCTCTCCGAAAATTTTTTTTGGCTACGCGCCTGCTTATTGCCTTTGACCGATCCGCAATTTAATGATTACTCTGCATGTACCGTCGTCGGTTGGCTTTTCATTGTCATGCCTGCGTTTTATGCATTCTTTGATTTGTTTACTTTAGTGGTTTTGTAATGTTGTGTACTTCACGCAAAGTTAGCTAAACATTTTTTTCTACTATAGCAATTTTTTCTTACTGAAATACTACTGAGAAGCAGAAACAAACCATTCGTGAGACAACCCTCCGGTACAACTGCATTAAATTGAATAGATAGATGAGACTGCGTGCTGTGTTCCTTGTTTTTTTTTTTCGTCTATTGGAGTGTAAAAAAAAAACCTATTAGCACGCCACAACGAACAAACCAAATTGACGCGGTGTTGGCGATCCCTCTTGCGAGAATTCTGCAGCAGCATACCCCAGGCGGGATTGCGATGTCCGCAGCCAGCCCATGCAAATGGTCCATGCAAATGGCTATGTAGATAGCACAGTTCAAGACAATGCGATACCGTCCATGCCATATGCGGGAAGACTGTCATAAAAAGGGCAATGGCTTAAAGAGATGCGGCAAGTAAACAGGAAGAGATGCTTTATTTGTATATCTCATCGCTATAGAAAAAAAAGTATCCTCATTCATTTTCTTCCAGTGTTACGCTTCGCTCTTGTTTCGAAACATTCAACGAACAGCCTACACTTTGTTTGTGGAGAAAACCATGTTATGTAGTCATACTGAAATAAAATCATCAGAGCGAAAACAGCGACTCATGGCACGCCTCTAGGTTTGCGAAGATATTTAAGCTCGAGCTCCCATGTGGTCCGTGGGGAAAATAACATGAAGCCAATATGAACGCCGGTCAAAAAGGAAGAGGCTGTGCGATATTGTGCAATCACTGTTTGCATAGTTTGTTCGTTGTGGTTTCACAAGCTATATATTGCTGCTTTTTGTAACACATTACAGCAAACAAGTGGTCATGAGAGTAGAGCTGCTGCTCTCCGGGAGAAGCTGCACATTGAACAGTTCAGCATAACTCTTTTACGGGAGGAGAACAGCTCTACTCTACACTCCTACAGATATAACTAAGACAAAGGACTGTGATCGAATGGTGCACTGAGGAGAATGAGCCATGGAAAAGCAAAGCGCTTGTCCGAAATGCACATATCATTTCTGGTGTCAGAGGACCACATGTTTAAACCGAAAAAAAAAAGAAAACTAAGTTAAGAAAAAAAGGGGCTGCCTGATAGCAACAAATATCTTTGATGAAATTCTCAAACATTATAGCCTCTAGCTTATATGGATTGCTACTTCATGTGTGGGCGAAAGATTATGACGTATACACTGGCCACTACCACATACACACACACAAATAGTTTGTATAGTCACAAACACACATATGCATAAAAGAGTAATTCACAATCGATTTAAGTCGAGAGTTCCTCAGAAACACCAACAACGCTTTGGTGTTGCGCCTCGTACAACCGCTGTCTTGTCACTCTCTGAAATGGTGCAGCAGCTTCAAGCTCAAGCCATGTTGCAAATGAGCCTTCAAGTTCTGTGGTTTTGCGTTCTCACAAGAACAGACAGAAAGGACGCGCCTTAAGCATTCCGAATTTGGTGCCCCAGGGTGAAGATTTTCTAAATAAACTATAGGTGAAGAGTGGAGCTGCTGCTGACAATGCCAACAAAAGGAACAACAAAAGTAACCAAAAAAACATAGAAGATGACTGTTCACTGCTAATTTTAAAAACTCAACGCTTTCTGTGATCTTTCTGGGTCTGTAAATGTCTTTATTAATTACGAAGCAGATAATCAGAATAGATTAATCTTTTATTGGTGCATATAGTGTCACTCAATAGCGCTATGACCCGAGCACTCGTTCCTGCTTTTTAAATATTTTTCAGCGAGTACTTTTAAGAGCTAGTTTGTATGATTATAAAATAATAAAAAACTACAACCTTTTTATAATCCACGTACTCGCTTTACTGCGTTACACATACACCGAACTGATGGTGGAACCTGCTGTGCTTAAAGTGGAAAGGACGTGGTAGTTGCACGTGCTTTGGCTTGTCTGTTATGCTAATTTACATAATTAGAGCAGTGTACACAATATCCGTGCCGCAGTGCAAGTAAGCTCTGCTTGAGCAGGCTGTTTGCAGAAATGACTAGCATCCATTTGATGGGCTAAATGCATCGCAGAAAACCTAGCCTAACGATAATAAAGAAAGAGTCTATAAGCTCAAAACGTGACTAATGGTTGAATCACCACAATGATCCACAAACTATATTAACTGCCTTTTAAAACCGAACCCCTTATTAAATAGTGACTGCAGCAGAAGTGGACCTTTCATGCTTGTAATGATGTAGTGGAAATGGAAATAAGTCATGCGTGTTCCAAACAAAGGGAAAAAATTAAAGAATGTTCGTATACTCCGACGCCGGTCTACCTAGACCACACCGACTTTCTGTTCGTCTCCCATTAGAGTAAGCGGAAAAGACAAAACCGAGTAAGAGAATTTGCTAACGGCTATAAGGCATAAAAAGGAGCATTCCTAATGTTCAGGAAAGGAATCTTCTCTCCACAATAGACACACCTTTTTTCTTCCAGTGCTTTTTTCGCCACCTAAACGTCCTAAGTACTTTTCTTTACTCCGTGCTAACAAGAAGTACACTGGAACACCAGTAATTAATGTTCCATTTCCACTGTCACGCACTTTCCTTTTTGGCTAATGGGCACGGATTTCGGAACGGGAAAAATATTGCCAACGGGAGGCAGGCAGCCTTCGAAAGGAAATCGATGATTGAGTCACCCGCACTAGTACTGGTTCTCTTTACGGCGTGCCTTTTTACATTTTTGTCACAGTCATGTGCTTTCGTCACTCTTACTTCCTAAGTACTTGAATCTGTAGCAGTAACGTGTTTTTTTTTTTCTCCGTCTATTCACACGCTTGCTTTACTGCAACCCATCTCCAAATGGGGTACCTGTAATTAAGCTGTGATTGCAGTGCGGTATAGTTCCCGGAAGAAATATGAAGATACGAATTGTGTGGGGTCACACGAAGCCAGCGAAATATCCAAGGCGTAGGACCGAAGTTATAGCTGTAAAACTATACTATGACCTCGCGGTGTCGATTGTTCTGGCACTTGTGCTGTTTTGTGGTACGTAGTGGAGATTGAGGCTTCGTATACTAAAACAGAGAAAAGGATAAAACACGTGGTAAAGATGGAGCGTATATATAAGGTAATAAAATGCCATGAGATAATAATATGCTACCGAGTTCTAATGCGATTGTCATCTTCAGATCACGAGATTTTTCAGCCTGAGAGCCAGTATTCGTCTGCAGTATTTACTCTTAGTACAGTGTTAAATAGTACAGCGTTAAACGTAAGAGCACTGTGGTATCCGAGGAACTAACAAGCGGGAATGACGGCCGGAATTCCTACGTCACGCATAAAAAGCAGGAGAGTAATAAAGTTGTTTATTGAAAAGCCCCGCGTTAAGCCATCAATATCCCCTTACATTATATTCCACGAGTGAATAGGCAATGATAGATATAGGTCAAAGAAGGAAATGCGCAGATCGATGAACAAAAAAAGTTAAGACAGGAGAGTTACAGTGTCGAACTATAATCAGTCGTGTAAATGCCCTATGTTGATGAAGGTATAGATAATCTTGTAATCTTGATGGGGCAAAACTATTATATTACGGAAGAAACTAACGCGCTTTGAGAAAGTAAGGTGACCGTTCGCTTCAAATGCCTTATGTGTCGGACTACGTAGTGGAGCAATTATGACGCTCGGCTGCTCACCCAAAAGTCAGGAGTTTGATCATGGAGGTGGTTGTCAAATTTAGATGGGGGATAAATGCTGATAGCACGTGCACCGCTCTATGTTAATATATCCACAGTGCGAATGTATCCACAGTGCGAATGCAAAACTTAAGTATAGTACGTTAAAATGAATTTCACAATGTTTTTCTTGATAAAATTACGGGAGGCGTAATCTTTGTCCCTACTTTGAACCATAAGATCTAAAGCATTGCCTCCGAGATGCGGCGCACAGCAATTCATCTGTAGAGCAGACGACGGATGACAACTTGCCCTAAAGCGTGTTCTTCAGTCTAATTCGGCAGTCTTCGTGCCCCAAATGATAAAAATTTGTTATGAATCGTTTATGAACTCACTCAACATTCAATTTTCTTACCCAAAGTGTTGCAAACACATGGCCGTCACAGCAGCTCCATCTGTGTGTCAGTAATGGAGAGGCACCACATATTAGAACTGTCAGTGCTCTACGTATAAGAGTGAATTCAGATACTGTAGAATACCGTGTTCAAAATAGTTACTCCTATCTGCTAAAACAGCCTTTCTTCACCAAATTCGGTCACGTTTACTTGCGTTTGAAGCTTATTGCCGCTTTTCAGTTCCGATTTCTAGAATTCTCAACTTATCAGCGCATTCTCGAAAAGCTCTGATTTGTACCACGAATATTGTCGCTAAAAACAAAATAATGCAACATGTTTTTCTATATTACTGTATGATGGCCCTCGGTTGTCTATTTACGAGATTTTAAGAAAAAACGAAGATGGTGTTTTTTTAATTATTCAAATGTCAGTGGAGTACACTTTTGCCAATATGAGAACTTTGAGGCAATATATAAAAATGTACATTTGCCCTACGGCAGCAATAATTTATGTACTTAATTAACACACTATATCTTTAAAACGTCTCAAGTTTGAAAACGCTGCTTGATTTACTTTCGGAGAAAAAAAATGGGGAATACGAAACTTATTTTAAACTGTCGCAAAATTAGATATTTTTAAAAGCTATTTTTTTAAGGTTTACAAACTTGAAACTGTATGAATTCATTTTTCATTAAACATGCATTTCAAGTAAAAAATATCTTCCTCAAAACAAAAATATTTGTCTTTTTATAGCATCTGCAGTTTTCGAAAATGACAGGCGACGAAATTGGTGCCTCCGCGTTGGTGAAGTTTGATATTTTTTTTTCTCGTAAGTTATGCCATTAATCATAAAACGAAGTTTACTTTCGGGCTACCTGGTGAGAGGTGCACGAAATATAAAATACTAAATGAAATCTAAAATATCAACTTTTGGACCCGTGTCGATCTCTTTTTCCTGCCTGCCATTTCCTGCCTTAAGATAGCAGGCAAGTAATGTATATTTTCCAAATGATATGGGTTGTGCGCTTGCACTCTTTGCACATGAATTCTATGTCGATGCGAAAATACTTTGCAGCACCTAAAGCCTGAAGTTGCTGCCAGACGCCGTTCACACAGCAGGAGAGTTCACACGATACAAGTGTTCACACATCATGAAATACGGTCTCCCTAGATTACCAAAGTCTGAAGAAAAAGGTCAAGCACCGGATAAAATGACCCCATAAGCACTAAAACACAAGATGATTCCATAAGCACTAAAACACAAGATACACGTTACCAAGAGTACACTAAGTTTCGCTCTGCTGCCTATCTACTCAGTTCATCTAAATACACCTTTACTCGCCGCGAAATTACCATGTTCGGACATCTCGTAGACGCTGCAGTAATCAAACCTGATCCAGAGAAAGTTCACGCTGTGCGAGATTTTCCTATACCTATGTCGACAAAAATGTTTGCAGCTTCATGGGCTCATGCTTCTATTTTCGTCACATTGAAAAGAAATTTGGCAACATCACTCGTCCTCTGACCACCCTTCTGAAAAAGGATACCTCTTTTGAGAACCGCAACAAGAGCACAAATTTTTTACACTTTTTGAGCTGCTTACAGTTTCACCTATTCTCTCGCACTTCGACCTATTCTCTCGCATCTTTCTATGAGGCCGCTTAATTACATTGGCCCCAGGCTTGAATAATGTTCGTCAAAGTTTACTCTAGCGTAGCTTGCTTATCTTTGCGCCAAGCTCTTGCCAGCCTCCATTTCGCTCTTGCTAGCCTCCATTCGCTCTTTCTAGCCTCCATTCCTGTAATGGAGCATTCACGCAGTGCTGCATTTGGTGTGCTTTGAAGCGCGCAGAGCATGCCTATACTTCCTTCTACTCGAGCCACCTCTCAGCCCTCAACCTCTGTCTGGAGGCAGTAAGGAACAGAATGTCCGAATGCCGAATTACGCCACTTAAAGTAAAATCGATACACGGAAGCTCACTTAAGGCCGACACTGCTGTCCTTCTCACTTCTATGTATTGTTCACTTTTCATGCGCCGCTGGCGCTCCTCATACTCCTCCCTACTTATATAAGCTTGATAGAGAGAGGTCAAAGCACACACCAAGATTGGGTTTCTTCGTCTCCTTTTCAATCAACAAGCAATCATGCGGCCCCTTTCTTATAGCCCGCGTAAGTGCAACAATGTTTATCTTCGTAGCATCGTTTGGCAATTAGGGTTGCAGTGCACCCCAGAAGCGCAAGCCCTCCGTTACTTTCATTGGCTAAAGGAAAAGCGACCTCGCTGCTTCCATTTTCCGTACTTTCCCCGACACAGGCGAACCGCGCTGGCTGCTTCTTTTATGCGGTGAACAAACAGGTCACGTATCGTGAGGGTTGTTTCGCGTTTCCACCTTTCCAAGTATCCGCTGTGCTCCCTTATCCTTCTTACGTGTACTATATTAATAAGGACGTGATGTTTACTCTTCCTAATTGTTGATGGGGGTCGGAACCCTAATCACGCGTCGCACGTTGCCCGTGCTACCACGTTTCCCATTTGTTTTTGTTGATCTTGTAGTCAGCGAGTCTATTCCTTCACCAAGTCTGGGAAAGCACTGGCTCAGCTTGATACATAGTAGTAGACTGCTTCAAGCCCTCACGTCATGTGTTCGGTATAAGTCTGCTGATGTGGTACAGTGGTTATGGGGCTCACCTGGGGTGCGACCCTGGCCGTGGCTGTCGTGTTTTGGTGGAGGCAAAAAGCCAGAGGCGCACGCGCTGTGCGACGTCAGTGTGCGTTGAAGAGTACAAGACGGTTGCTGTTTCTGGAGCCCTCGATCTGTCTCTTCGATTTAGCGGCACCTGCGGCACCAGTTTAATAAGTGCAGCACCTTTCTCCTCAATTTACTGGTGCCGCGCGCACGCGCTCTTCACTGGCTTCCTCGTTTTGTCGTGGTACAAGCGTAGTGCTGCACGAGTTCTCTGCCGGCCTGCACTTGCTCAAAAGGAGGTGCACAGAGGTGAAGCACGGCGTGCGCCCCTTTCTCCTCCCAAGCTTGGAGCAGACGATGCGGCGTGTTGTTCAGGGCATGCGTTCAAACAGTTAAGTCAAGCTCGCGCCACCAATGGGTATTCTTAGCTGTGTCTTAACGGCAGCTATTAAGACGGATTATTTTACGTGTGTGTCTGATGAGCCGAAGAATTCAACGTTGTTGTGTAGTTATTAAGAATTCCAGGAAAAAAAGTTTAATGCAATAATGATGCTGCTCGAGACGCAAGCTCACTTCATTTTTATAAAAGCGTAAAACCGATGTGGTAGGAAGCCTTCAAAAAGACTGTTTTAAAATATGTCTTTAGGAAAGCTTTCTAACGTGTCTTATATTGATAGAGCGTGAAGAAAAGTGGCTCTGGTGGTCAAAGAACCCCCAGTATTTTTGGTTTTTTTTCTTGCTCTACGGCCTCGCATGCACTTGAATAGAAGGCTGACAATACAGGATCGAATACTAAACCACTAAATCGTCGTTCTGGACAGTACGAACACTCTCTTGAAATCATAGTCATGGAACCGCCCGACAGCATTCCTGCACCTGAGAACATGACCGACATTTTCACGTACAACGACCAAATGACCAACACAAACCCCGACAACATCTCCTCTGTTACTGTACAGATCGCCGTTGTCGGGATCGTTGACGCTGTCAAGCAGTTTTCTTTATACGGGATGAAGACAGCCATCGCGGCAGTGTTTTGGTAAACAACGTCATCGATACACACCGCGTTGGCTATTCGACAAACTCTACCTGTACTTGCATCTTCGTTTTGGCAGAAGCCGCCACACTGTAGTGTCGCGGCTGCATCTGCACTTGCTGAACCAGTGCTGCGCGCCCATGGCACCGCTGGCACCGCTTTGACACTTTTCAGAACTAGGGCAGGCAGTGCAAGCCAAATTGAAGAGACCAAATGACTTTGCGCCTCATGCTCATATTCTGGATTTAGAACGTGAAACCCGTGAAATCGCTATATATGTCTAGTTTACATTATATTTAGCAAAAAGAGAAGACACAAACATTGTGTCTGATGAATGAATCGGATGTAAAGAAGAGATTGCTCTGTGTACTGATGCATGTCCACACAATCATACTGTAACTAGACGACACTGATTTTCGCGAGTGATTTTCAAAAAAAACTATTGCGGCCAAAGTGGGTAGGTGTAATTGCAGCAGTTCGAGAGACTTGCAAACTTTACACGCAACCTTTTACGCCAACATTAGTTGGTATTTGCACGTTTGACGACATGATTGATTGATATGTGGGGTTTAACGTCCCAAAACCACCATATGATTATGAGAGACGCCGTAGTGGAGGGCTCCGAAAATTTCGACCACCTGGTGTTCTTTAACGTGCACCCAAATCTGAGCACACGGGCCTACAACATTTCCGCCTCCATCGGAAATGCAGCCGCCGCAGCCGGGATTCGAACCCGCGACCTGCGGGTCAGCAGCCGAGTACCTTAGCCACTAGACCACCGCGGCGGGGCACGTTTGACGACATATTGAGCCAGTTATGCGGCCGGCGTCTTATCGACAGTTTATCGGAAATCTTTTCCGTGGTGTTCTCCAGGTAATGCAGTGTGATTTTGCTAGTGAAGATAGTGATTAAAGATGGTATGCGGCACTCAGCAGAATTCTCCTCATATGAGTAGGCTATTGTGAGAAACTCACATTATCTGTAGGAGGAAAGAAAATACCCAGTATAATAAATAGAATGATATAACTAATATTATAATAATATTGTTATAAGTTACAGTGTAATACGCTTCCAATTAAATATCTTTAACGCGTGTTTTGGGTTGCCAATAACAGCAAGATACTTTGCAAGACATGTTCGCTTCTAACAAATGGCATTATACCAGCTTCTGAGAGAGAGAGGAGGAGAGAGAAACAAGTAAAGGACGATGAGGTTAGACAGCTTGACCGAGAAATCGATGAAATTTATTATTAATCTTGCCATCTTGAAGAACTGGAACATTAAAAAAAATATCGAAGCTTGCAATAAGCCGTGCAAGCCATGAAACAGTCAAACTGTGTGATTATAAAAGACTAATCTGGCTTCTTTCAAACTGTGTCTAGGCCTAAACTAGATGCTGGTCGGTGGGCTTTAGATAGGCGATACTAT
The DNA here is from genome assembly GCF_043290135.1 of Rhipicephalus microplus. Lineage (NCBI taxonomy): Eukaryota > Metazoa > Arthropoda > Arachnida > Ixodida > Ixodidae > Rhipicephalus > Rhipicephalus microplus. Next base: position 196,423,108 of record NC_134701.1, read on the forward strand.
ATTGCTTATATCTTGGTTCTCTGGGCATATGCGTCTGAGTTAAACCACATACGCAGCACTGGCATGTCGTCGTTGGCGTAAGATTTTCGACAACTCAGAATTTTTTGGCAGCGACCACTCCATCTTGGATTACCTAGTACTCTTGGTTTACGCACTCCAAGTCTTCGATCGCTGCCATCGCTTCAAAGCTACTTTTTATCCACTCACTGAGGCACACCTCTAATTATGATGGCAATTTTCTGATGAGCCACACAAACATCTGTGGTTCCTTGGGCTAACTGTTACTTTCTCTATTTTTAGTAGACCAGGGGTGAGTAAGGGGATTTATCCTATTGCTGTGGCACATACCCATTGATAATGATGATAGTCTCTTGGTGCGTGGTGAACATGGATTGATTTGCTGTTAAATGATTTGTGTGATGTTGGGACTGGCATGGTCTGCGAAGACGTATGAAAGGCGTATGAACCCCTAGGAAGACGTGTGAAAAGAGTACGTGATAGGACATAATTGAAGAATAACTAGAATCAGGTAAATCAAGCCCAGGAAACACCATGCTTAACTTGACTCAAGGCTTTTTTTTTTTTTTGTTAGCTCAAAAGTGCGGAGCGGCGTGAATCAGGTGACATTAAGACCAAAGAGTCTGTTCCTCTGAGCCACTGCCTACGCTTAATAGCTCGACAGGTACTCGGGTACGCTTGCAGGCAAATGCTATCTTGGCCAACGCATTCACTTTCTTCAAATATTTATTTGAGCCTTGCTTTCGAATCACAATTTGTATTCATAGGGCTCGAGTTGCTTTAAAAACAGCCCTTATGCTAAGAGCAGTACCATGTTGATTTCAATTTCTGAGTGAATTTTTGTTATCAGAGCTATGTACTCAAATATTTTTTGTGTTCAATAATAGAAAATATAGAGAGATGTAATCGATCAACGAGTAAGACAAGTCGTCTGTAAATTACTTTAGTAAACCTAACATAGATATTTTAAAGAAATATTCAATTATTACAAAAGGAATCGTGGTACATATGATAGAATGCGAGTTTCTAAGCGCCGACCAAAATACAGCTTTTGCTTCTAGTTTCAGCTATTGTCATTAACAGAATATTCAGACTTGAAATAGAACGGCTAGCTCTTGAAGAGATCTCTACGGTGACCTCTTATGCTTATATTAGGGCAAACGAAAACTTTCACCAAGGCCAAATTTATTGAGAATAACCCCGACGCGCTTAATGTGTTTGAATATTTCAGAACAGAGGGAGAAAAAGTTGTAGCATATAATATTATGTGGAGGTTAACGTCACAAAACCACCATAAGATTATGAGAGACGCCGTAGTGGAGGGCTTCGGACATTTTGACCCCCTGGGGTTTTTAAGCTTGCCCCCAAATCTGAGCACAAGGGCCTACAGCTATTTCGCCTCAATCTAAAATACAGCCGCCGAAGCCGCTATTTGATCCCGCGACCTGCGGATCAGCAGCCGAGTGCTTTAGCGACTAGAACACCGCGGTGGGACAAATCTGTAATGTCAGTGAGGCCAGTCAGTGGGCTCGTTCAGCGTAGAAAACCACTGCGTCCAACGTTTATTCATTCGGCTGACGCTTACCTTCCTATACTAAGCAAAGTGAACGATCTATCATTCACTACTAGGGTCAATGCATGGGGGCATAGATCAATCCATATTAACATTTTGAAACCACATCTCGCACAGATTCCCTCGCTTTAACAATTACGCTAAAATAGTGAAGCAATATATTCGTTTTACTCTGCACACGTCAGATGAGATGATGAGATGAAGATTGATTACCCCTTTGATCCCGGTATTGGAAAAGCTGAAAGCAGAACGGCTATCGACAAATTTGACCACGTGGAGGGTAACATTTCCCGAGTACTTTGAATTTCGACTACCAAAAAAAAAACTTATTGAGTTTGACTTTCACGTTTAAAGTGATTTCTTTTGCGCCATCTTTATTTTTGCGTGGTGGCACAGTACCCAAAAGTCGACAGGAAAAAAGAAAGGAATACGTACTGGCTTAGCAAAATTTAAAACAAATCTTGTTTGACATCTATAAAGGAGAGGATGTGTGTTTACATAAAATGAAGAACGAAAAGACACAGCGTGCACACTTATTCACATATCGTCGCAAGCATATCGAGCGAGTGCAGAGAATGGCCTCACTTGCAGCACAGTGAACTGCAGGCATAAAGGGGTTATAACCACTTTTCCAAGTAATTGTTGAAACACCTCAGTACCGGGGTTTATGACCTCTTGAGTCGATTGCCGCAAATATTTATCGAACTCATCAAGAACGAGTGGAGTCACGGGAATTTGTCGCACGCTTTAAGCCCTTTCTTTTTTTGTCGTGACAGGATCACTGAAAGAACTGCGCATTTAGGTATGGCGATCACTAGAGCAGTTACGTCAGCGTTAACCTTTACGACGCGTGATGAAACGTGGTCGCTCTCTCCCATGTTCTTTGCAAGAATATGGCTGTTTAATGTTGGAACACTGTGGAGCAAAGTGCATGCACGTGGCGGCACTGCATGGCGAGAAACGTATCTGGTCCAAACGTCACTTTCTATCTATGCCAGCTATTGGCCAATAGCAAGCCATCTGTCGTTAGACGTGAAACAGTAGGCGCTGAAAGCTTCGAAGAGAGTGAGCACCAGCCTTTGCATGAAAAGTGGGTGCCTGAAAAAAAAAATAAATTGCAACTTCGCACTGTGCTTGTAAACAGTTCTTTGCACAAATTTATTCTATGTTTCTGTTTTTTATACATATTCAAGAATACGCAGATGAAACGTCATTCTCCACTGAGCATCGCAAAACCACGCCATGAAATTCCTCAATGTGCTTCACTTCACGGATCCGGGCTGAGCCTTCGGCCGTAAAGCATGACCCCACACCTATATTTGCGTTTCACCTCGATCATAATACAACCACTTGCTACTTTGCGTTGAGCAGTGAGATGACTTGGTATAAAGGAGCCGGCCTACGGAGCCTATTGGAGATGCTTCCTCGAGCATAGAGGAAGTAGCCTCACACGTACCTCTGTACCAATCACACTTTCGAGATGACGGCAGCCTATAGTGTGCAAAAGGGAAAAAAGGAGGGCTAGATTTATGCACAAAAAAATTACTTCTTTAAAACCATGCACGAAATAAAGCAAGAAAGGGGTTCACTGGAAAGACAGGTAGTTTAATCAAAGCATATGTCTAACTGGTAATAGTACTACGTGCGACGAAAAAATAACAAAAATTCTTTTTTCAACAGCCTAAAAACTTGTGAATCGTAAGGAATACATATCCTGCTGGTCAAAACGAATTGAAGTCGCGACTGACGCGAAAACACTTGCAGTAATTTTTGATGAGCACTTGCTGTGAGACATACACATCGACCGCGTTGCAACAAGTGACAAGTCAAAATAATGTGACACGCTTTGTAGGGTTCCAGATGCTTTGCCATCAAAAACTACAGCTACCACTGTAAAATGTAATACTGAGTTCTCATTCGAATTGTCGTAAACTTGTATGGGAAACAAAGTCACAGAAAAAACTTTCAGACGTTATTTCTTATACAGAGATAAAGTGAAAAAAAAGCATTTAGCCATATTACCTGTGTTCCTTACGACAGCCATACAAGTACTATACTACTGCCTCAGTTTAACGTTCTACCATTTCGTCACCTTTATAAGTATAACCTTGCAACGAAGTATACAGAAAACATCACACGACGCCACAGTGGTTTAATTGATCGTAGTAATCTAAAGAAACTACATCACCTCAAATACATGACATTCGAGAGTGAGAAACAATGAATGTCCCCCCCCCCCTTTTTTTGCGAAGCAATCATGGAAAAGACATGCTATCATGCCGCATATCAGTGCTGCTTAACTACGTCGAAATGAAAAACATGAATATAAATATTACTTCACGTCGAATGCTAAAACAGTACTTTCTTAGCCACGCGGCTATATATGAGCAATTTATGCAATTTCGTGTTTGATTTTTTTCGCTTGCTCCTTAGGTATTATATATCTTTCATTGTTGTTGTGTGGAAATGTCGTTTTTTATACTCTCATATGTCTTGAATTCTGTATCGTTTCGCTACTGTATATATTCTTGTGATTTTGTTCGAAAAAGTTGTCCAGTGTTCTCAAGAAATCTCTTGGTGTGTATGATGGGACAAAAAAAAAGAGCGAGAAATATTCTTAACAATTTAAAATTGTAAAACGTATGTAAGCATTCCACTTGTAATCTTTCTTCAGGGGATAATTTGAATATCAATTAATTGAAGCTTTTTATGTGTTGATATGCGAGAACAGTTGACTGTCCGCTGCCAAATTCTACAGGGGCCGGGCCCTTTTCTAAACCGCAATAGTAGCAGATTTTTGCTCCTGTCCCAACAATTGTTCCCACATTAAAGTTTGAATAAAGTAATTTAAAGAATCTGACGCAAAATAAGCGGGAAAACATAACAGCACTATGAGTGCCCGAGGGCTCTTCCTCATTGTCTGTAAAGACGACTTTGTCTTCACGACTTTGGCTTTGACTGTGAAGACGAAATTGTCTGTGGGAATCAAATGCACCGCTCACACCTCGAATGCCACAATGTGCACAATCATAATTTTTCAATCTACTCTTCTCATATATTACCACGATTGCATTAGAGAGCTCGTTTCTCAGAAACTCCGTTGTCGGCGTTGGTGCCAGCGAAAAAGCATGTTCTTCAACGTGACCGAAAAATCGAGAACGGCGCAAATAAAACAACTAATTCAAAAATCTGACGTAAGAGCGGCAATAAAACCCGGGTCGTTTGCATGACAAGCGGATATTCTACCACACGGCCACTCGTATGCCCATGAATATTGTGAAAATAACTTATTCTTTTCCGATATACAGTTAATGTAACACTCTTGCTTTATTAACACACGCGTCCCGTACGCCTGCTTAACAGTACAACATAAAATATTGCGATAGTAACGTGTGGTATACAAGCACTTATTGCCATCGGTTGTCAGAACATGTGGTTATCATGATTACTTCTTGGTTTGAAGCCGGTCACCCACTACAGAAAGCACAGACGTTACTGCGCGTATTTGTTTTATTGATATGATATATAAGGAGATGTTGGCGCACCATTATATAGCACCGGCTACACCTCAGCCGTTGAGTGAAACTTGAACACGTATCTTGAAGTAAAACATACAAAGCAGCGCGTAGAAAATAGAACACTCGGGCACAGATATGCAAAGACACACTTATACGCACATCTCACAACATAATGATAAGTAAATGTTCGAAAATCAACGAATGAAGTCTCTGATAACGTCCCTCGTTAATATTCGGTCCACCCAGCACAAAACAGCAGAGTACACGTCTGGTCCTTGTGAAGATGTATTCGCTCGTATGTACATAATAGTCGACACGTCATTCACTTCACAGCACGCACATGATGGGTGTCACATGATACTGCACATAATAAGTACATGTGCTATACAAATGAAAGTTCGTTATTTCTTAGTACTTGTCAGCAATTCCGCTGTCTTATAAAAAACGTGTTAATGCTTTTAAAGCATGCGACTGTAAAACTCCAGGTGGCCACGGGTCCAGAAGTTTCGTCATGCTAAACGTTCTGCGGTTTTATTTCTGTGTGGGGTTTAACATCCCAAAACCACTATATCATTATTAGAGACGCCATAGTGGAGGGCTCCGGCAATTTCCACCTCCTGAGATTCTTTAACGTGCACCCAAATCTGAGCACACGGGCCTACAACATTTCCGCCTCCATCGAAAATGCAGCCACCGCAGCGGGAATTTGATCCCGCGACGTGCGGGTCAGCAGCCGAATATGGTCTGCGGTCTAATGCCAACAGTTTGGACTTAAGACGGCGTCTCGGCGTGTCATGATGTGGACAGTTCATGAGAAGGTGACATACGTCTTCATCTATAAATCCACGTTCGCATTCGGGAATATCAGCTCTGTAGATTCTGTGCAAAAAAATGTTTTGTGTATGCGGTGCCTAGCCTCAATCGGTGATTAGAGTTTCCATACTTCCGCCGCGGTGGTCTAGTGGCTAAGGTACTCGGCTGCTGACCCGCAGGTCGCGGGTTCGATTCCCGGCTGCGGCGGCTGCATTTCCGATGAAGGCGGAAATGTTGTAGGCCCGTGTACTCAGATTTGGGTGCACGTTAAAGAACCCCAGGTGGTCAAAATTTCCGGAGCCCTCCACTACGGCGTCTCTCATAATCAAATGTTGGTTTTGGGACGTTAAACCCCACAAATCAATCAATCAATCAAAGTTTCCATACTTCCACGTAATGCCACTGTAATTTTGAATTCGTAAATTTAAATTCAATATAAATCGCAGCTCTTTGTACTTTGGTCAAACCAAGCTGTTTTGCTCATTCTGAAGCCTAGTTCACACTGAAACATCCGCTTTCTACAGCGACCGAAATTACCCTGCCGCCAAAACGCAGCGTCGTTCGCACTGGATGCGCCCCGCGCCGCCGAATATGCCATCTACTACGGGGCGAACGCGGCATGGATGCGCTGTCACCCGGTTGTTGTCGCGGCTCGCAAACGCCACTACGCTATCCGGTGGTGTATACTTCGACGTTTCTCGTAAGCAAAAAACACGAAAAGACAGTACTGCTTACTTTGCTGGCAAGTGGCTGTCTTGTAATGCACGAAGAGCAGAAAAACCATTGACGCCAGCGGCGTTGGTGGGTTCGTTTTGCTCTGCAAGACCGCAACAAGCTCGGTCATGCCAACAGCAAGCTCGGTCACCTCTTTCACGAAATACGGACGCTAAGTAGGCACAGAGTAGGTTAAACTCCCGTGGGTTTCAACTTTCAGTTACGTGTACTGCGGCATAACAAGTGAGTAGGGCTTGGCCGCCATTTTTCAAAATTCTCGACTAGCGCTCCTATTGGTCCGCAGTGACCAATTCGGCGGCAGACGCCGCAAAAATTGGTCCGAGAGCGATTGGCGCGGAGAGGGCCCTTTCGGCGGATCTCGCCGCCGCCGAACTGGATTCGGAGCACTTTCGGCGGCCGGAATGCTCAGTGTGAACGCGGCCTGAAAGTTGTAGTCTTTATAATACTACGTAATTCTTTTTTCGAAATTGGTAAAGAAACAGTAACGTCTTTACGATGTGCTTGTCGTGCTGCTTCATCGGCAGCTGTCTTTGCAGGAATGTCGAAACAGCCAGGTATCCACTGGAATTTCGTTCCACTGAATTGTTGAGTGTTGCGCCGACAAATGCAATTTGACGATTTTAAATGACAGCTCCACAACTTTTCTCCGAGGGCATAATTACTCGAGTTGCGTCGATGTCACCATGTGTTCCAGTGATCATTTTCCCATTCTTATAAATCATCTCTACTTGCGAAATGACGACATCAGGCGCTACAGCAAACTGACCAACCGGAAAGTTTTTCGATACCGCCTAACAAACCAATATACTGAACTAATGACAGTTAAAAGCTTTACTGAATTTCTGCAAGATATAGCGAATAAATCTACAAAGAAAGTCCCGATTCCAAAAGACTATGCTGCAGCCGATGGAGAGCATGAATATCTAAGAGCCCTGAGACGACGTTCAGAGAGGGCATATCGACGCAGCGGAAGTTTAGAAGCATACAAAAATGCACAGAAAATCCACAGTGTAATGCGCAGACTACTAGAAAATTTAGGTTCACGACACTGGCATAATTTTTGTGGCACGCTCTCTCCCCACACAGTTGTTCCAAAAAAATTGGCTGGTACTTCGAGCATTTAGTGACCCTGTATCACAGAGCTTCCCATTTCGTGCTCTTGCTGTAGCATCTGACAAACCAGAAGTTGTGGGAGCAGCTGAATTTTTTCAACGTATCAGTAGGCCCGCTGCATCACAATGTGCATTATTTGATAATTCTGTCGCGTTAGCAAGCAAGAAAATAATGCTTGCTTTTGGGCCCCGCATCCTCAACTAGACCCTATAGTTACGTTAAGGGAGCTGCATTGTGCTATAGCATCATGTCGTAAAAAATCGGCCTCTGGACCGGACGGCATTGCGTACAATATGCTATATAACCTTGGGCTCACAGGCACAACTATTTTCTGAGATATTTACAATAATCTATGGATACAGGAAATTGTACCCAAGTCTTGGAGGTTTGCTCGCATCATTCCGATCATAAAACCGGCTAAGACGCCCTTGAACCTTGAATCCTTCAATTTAGAAGTAGAACCACTATTGATAGTGACACAGCATCGGTTTCTCGGAGTAATACTTGATAGGCAGCTATCATGGGCACCTCACATAGACAAACTCAAAAACGAGGTGAATACGCTAGTGAATATACTCCGCAGAATTGCTGGGACATCATGGGGTGGATCTGTATCATCCATGCTTGCTGTTCACAATGCTTTAATACGACAAAAAGTTGCATATTCTGTGACAGTCTTACACGGCCTTTCCCACACTTCAGAGGAGCGACTTCAAAGACTATTAACTAGGGGACTGCGCGTCTGCATAGCTGTTCCACGAGCGACTTCCAGCAGCCTTGTCATAGCAGAGACTCGACAACCACCCTTTCCAGTCATGAGGACAATCGAAACATGTCGCCATTTTTTTTTTTGCTTAAAGACGCAACACAAGGACCACCCATTGGCACTGGATATTTTACGAAGGGATAAAAGCAATGCTCATAAAGATATACAGAGTAATGTACAAATATTACCAAGAAATGAATTTTGGAGCTCTGAAATGGACTATCCTCTATGGCTTCCTGCAATACCAAGAATTGAATTCTGAGTGGACGACATTATCAGAAAGAGAGACATGTTCATCCAAGCTGCTCAACAACTAGCGCTTCATCAGATACACATGCGGTATCCAGGGTACATACACATTTGCACAGGTGGCTCAAGTATTACAACGTCTTAAACATCGGCTTTTATCATACCACAGCTCAATATTCAGGAATCGTTTAAATTATGTCGCATGATATCATCTACTACAGCTGAGATCTTCGCTATTCTGTATGCTCTAAAGTTTATAAACTCGGCAGCAGACGCTAGAAAATGGGTACTTTTCAGTGACTCACAGGCTGCATTAAGCTCACTCTCTAGTACAAACAAGGCAGTAATAAGGGATAGTATGACATACGACACGCTGAAAGAGCTCACCAAAGTAAACAAGGCGCAACATGAGACTGCGCTTATTCCATTGAGAGCGCGTAGCGAGTGCATGTCAAGTTCGAAAACATTTCACGTGCATAAACTGCTCAGGTTTTAATGCTTGCTACCCCATACACAGAATGCAGACACGTGCGACAACTTCACTTACACAAGTCACTTTCAACACTATCGATTGCATTGTAGCAATACCCAATTTAGGTTTCTCTGTAGTAACAACTGAAGATAAAAAAAAACTGCACTAACTGGTTGAAGTAAGCACTAGGGACAGGATGTCGTTATCGCGTTCAACTCATAAAGGCTATAGTCTTAATGGTGGTGAGGGTAACAACTCTTTATTAAAAAATCTACAGCCAATTACGGCCTCTTACGATACACACGCTACTGCACCTGTTCCCTTAAGGCCATGTAGCGGGTGCATAGCAAGTTCCGAAAGTTTCCCTCTGCTAGGTGTTTGAAGCACGCACTAGGTACTGTATTATTACTGTTGCGCTAAAGTCCTAAAAGCGAAGCTTTAGGGTCCCTCATTTTTTTTTATTTAGTGCCAACACAGGAACGTCTCTACAGCTTCTCTTTTAATGCATTTACATGCAAATGTAGAAAGTTCAATTTTTTTTCTAAATGGTGGTGCTTTTTACATCTGGATTAGTATATATGAGATAGTTACTCATTGTTAGTTTAAGAATGACTGAAGAGGAGGTACGCAATCACTGCACGGTCGCTACTGGTGTAATGAGCGGGTTGCTCGCCATTCAAGCAACAAAGAAGCGCGCACACTAAATGCTAGTCAATGTTTAACCTAAACGTAAAATGGTGCTGTCAGGTAGTGAGATGTCACACGGAATATGAAGCTTATGAAGCGTATAAATGAAGCCACACGCCATTAAAGCCGCCATTGTCTGGGTGTACACTTGTAGTTTTGATGACATTCGCAGATACACGATTATAAGTAATGCAAATGGGGACCATGTTTTTTATGTTATATTGGACTTTGATAACGGGCTGGCAAGAACATATTTTAATACCTTTGTTATTTACCAGCTCCTTGTGAAAAAACGCATTAGAGGCCCTACATCTAATGCGCATATTCGCAAAATCAAATTACTTTTCATCTCGCAAACGCCGAGTCTTTCCTGTGGCGGATGGAAATTGAAGTTTCTTATAATGGTCTGCACAAGAAAAAAAGAATCTAAAAATGGAGAAGACTGGAAGTTGTACGGCAAACCCAGTTTGAGATATAGGCCGTGAGCGAGTCTTGTCATTATACAAAGTTACCGCCTAATGGCTTGGAATAATTTGGTGTCGCTAACCCTACAAACTTTTAAAAAGAATTTTTATACAATGTCTCTCCTACGAAAGCACCAAGCTTCGCCACTGTTCATGCATTTTTAAATTGTCCGTGCAAGTTTTCAGTAAGGCGGCTCTCTATATTTCTCGAATTGTTCTCTTTATGTTTCGTCGGGTTTTAAAAGAATGTCAAGCATACAATTGAACGAAACACTTAGCTAGACATACATTGTGGCGTACGAAAGGCGATGTTTTGTTTAGTCATAAAAAGACATTTCATCATGAATGCTACAAAGATCAAGGTATTTATTTTTTTTAACTTTTGATGCCCACAGCGCTCTCGATGTTACCTTTGTGGTGGTGGAAAGCGCGATCTGAAGTTGAGACTCTCGCATGGTTGGAGGTCCTGTCATACGGAAGTATATTAATTCTAAGTTTGATCGTCCTACAATGAACATCTGCGTCTACATTGAAGAACGTTCGCATAGATAGAAAGTGATTCTGAGAAGCTAAAGCGTCTTTATTTTCACGCAACAGTATGCTGCGCAATTTAATACAGGTTTAACCGATCTCTCACGTTATCCGCGATCTATCTCTCGTCCATCACGCGTCCAGTGAACTGAAAGGGATGTGCGAGGGATCATTTCAACATGGTCGATCTATTTTTCTTGCGCTAGCTTCAACTTCTAGCTGTTGAGTTATTGCTACTGCTCTTAAAGCAAAACGAAAGAAGCTTCTAGTCTTTTGAAACTTCTATTTCGTTATGTGTATGTCGAGACTAGTTTGTTCTTTCAGTGACTACGTGTGTGCGCATAGTGTTCCAATAAGTAAAGGAGGGAGGGGCCAAGTTTCAAAGCAGACCCCTCGCCCCTTTCAGGTACAGTGTAACGGATACTGAAAGACACAATCTTCGCAGTGGATAAATAAACATTTTGGTTTCCAGTTTTCTAAGAAAGAGGGTTGGAAAAAGTAAAGTGTTCTTCGAAAGCATGATGGTCACCGTTATGGTCCGAAACCGGGATGGCTGTAAATAATCATGGCACAGGACCGACTGAATAAATGTGTACGGTGAAGGACTTAGCACTCCTCCCCCCCCCTCCGCTCCGGCTGATTAGGGAGCACGACATTACCCTCTCACATGCTTCATGTGCGTACATGTTTGTTTATGGCTGTCCACCAGTATTGCCGCATGAAGCACCAGTCGATTGAAAGACTATCTACGTAGGATGATCTAAAGTAACCCAAGAACGAAGGAAATTCTTGATGGTCAAACCGACATCGTGTCTGTCGGCTTTTTTTTTTCTAGAACTGCACAGCACAAAAAAGCAATGACTTAAAAACCATAGATTTAGAAAAAGACACAGCTTTGCCACAAAGGCAAAGCAATGAACGCGATAGCAACAAATTGAAAGGTGTCGCGCAGAATGGCATGCAGATCGAAATGTGCCCCGCGTTTCTCACGCACAAATGACGCACGCAACATACTCACAGTACAGATGAACATAAATAAGCGTCTCAGTTTTTAGTCCGTTGAGTCTGAAAATCACGCCCTTTTCGCAAACGGAAACTGTGCAACGTTTGCAGCGACTTTTGTGTGCTCGGTAACTACAACAGAATCGCTCCGGTGAAAGCCCAAGGCCAGCCAAGATGCACGATTGCCCAACCATGAAATAAGCGCGTGCGTTAGCGTCCACCCGCCTCCCTCTCCGCGGTGCAAAGTACGCGTGGGAGATGAGAGTGCGCACCCCCGCGTCGTGGCGATGCGTCGACGCGCGCTCATTGCGTCATCTTGCTGGTAATACTGAAAACGCAATGGTTCCCTCCGAGATGCCCATCACCAGCGGTAAGGGGTAGATATAAATAGCTACTCCAGTGGCCAAATACAGCCGAGAGTGTCCATGTAATTGTGTTCACTATAAAAATAAACATCCCAATCGTAACCTTAACCATTAACAGATGTTATTCATGCGGTATATCATCATTGAAGTATTTTATCGCACTCCGGTAGTTTTTTTTCGTTATATAGTTTGACACAACTTTGGAAAACCCGCCGCATTTCTTCCTCAATGGTGGACACATATGAGCCTGCACCAATGGGTGCTCACTTCCATGCTGACGTGATGAGCCTCACAGACGGTGGGCCACTTTTGGAGAACATTGTGTTGTGCATGACAGAGACTATTTATTCAGTATTAGAGGCAATCGACTTTTGCGTTTCGATCGTTCAGAATTTACAGAATTCTTAAGAGGCATCCGACTACAGTCAATGTCTCTGTTCACGCTCTGCATAATTCAGGTTAAGCCACACGGGCTCATTGGCATGACAAAGTTATCTCGTCATGTGGAACAGCAGTAACTTAGGTAAGTAGTCACGCAAATCGCAGCATCAAGCAGTAAATCAATTCTCACAATTGGTTTAAGCGTCCGCGTAAGCGTGAGGCAAGCATGGCTAAGATAATTTTCTATTGTTCAAATGCTAACTATTTAAACTATTCGTTGATTAGAAATTCTGGCACCTAAATATGGTGCCAGAACTTTCGTGCTTTGGCTTTTTCTTTTATTTTGAGGAGGAGGAGGTGGGTTCCTTAGCGGAAAATATTTTGCGAAGCCAAATAGTTGCGTATAGTGAACGCTCATGATTCAACGTGTGTGGTTTTTCAGCCTGACGAGGCTACGTGTGAATTGAATAAAGTGTATTGAACACACGCACTGGGGTATGGGTAATATATGCTACGTCGACGCTGAGATAAATGGCGGATTATTTTTAAGTGTATGTCTTTATATACGACTGGTTCAGTCACATTAACTACAAAATCACTAAGGATCATACGGAGTCAAGCACGGCCTTATCCAGCTAAGGTACATGAAATAGTTCTTTACATTGAACTATTTTCGAAGGTGGTAATGCTTTAACGTGACTGCATATGAGTATTAATGGCTAAATTAAATAAAGGTGGCTGTAGCACTTCATACGTGCAACATCTGGTAATAAAAAAAAAGCATCCCCAGATGTAAGCTTTCACTCGCAAGAACTTGACTTTTCTTTGTGATTGGAAAATTCGACGCATCCATTAGTCAGAGCAAACGGCGTGATAAGTTGGGCCCCACGCAGATCAGGTGGAAGCTACCACTTCCCACCAAACGGTCATCGTTCGTCTCTCCGTGATACTCCGCTCTCTTCGTAAACGCGATGGTTGCAGCGAAATGACAGCACCTGCTTTGTACGCAAACCAAGTGATAGGGTCAAGGCTGACTGAATGCTACTGGCGCCCGACGAGTACGTACGGCTGCGTTTGAAAATTTCGGGCTGTTTTCACTGATCTCGTACTTTCTCGCGCATAATTTGCTTCTTGAGATAAGCCAGATCATGAACAAACGAAGAAGGTTGGATACAAATGGAGAAATCTAAAGAGGCCCCACCCATACGAAACAAGCATCGCAGTCGATCCCCATCGCGACTGAAATTATAGGAGCAGTCCAGAGAGTAGACTATATTTAGTCCAGCTGTTACACTCCTCCAATGTACTCTTAAGGTGGAGTCACTGGCCATGTGGCTGATGACGTCATTATGGAGAGCACACCCCACTGGTGCAGGCATGTGTGCGTCCGCCTTTGAGAAGTTAATGACGCAGACTTTCAATTTGCAACTGATTATATAAACTGAAAAATAATAAAAACTAAAAATGAATAAATACCCCGTACTGCTGTGAAGCTTCTTTTGCATTATCGTCAAACCAACTTGTGCATAAAATGCTTTAAACTTAACTTTTCGGGATTCGATATATCGAATATTACGTGGGTACGTAAGTCTAATTCTCATGTTTACCAATTCGATATATGCAATTTTGAGTGCAGTAGCAATTTTTTCCGTCACCAAGTGTTGGTACATTTACAGCGTACTCATAGTGCATAGTATGCACTACGAAGCGATCAAGTGATGCTTGAAATCCCACTATCAGTCTTATCTTGAACCCGTGATTTTGATTATATTTAGACTCAGGTGTGAACCCGCATAACCAACTTTATCGCCCTGATTTAGCACGATCATCAGCTCTGCCTAAACTCGAGAAGCATACTCAAAATCCTACACACATTTATTGCAAAAGAAAAACGATACTGATGGCTTGCAGCATTGTTGAGTCTTTCTGTTTTGCTTATCGCTTAACCACAGTACCATCGAAAATATATGAACCCCAGCTCACACTATGTCATTTATAAAATGCAAAGGCGTAGGTGAGATTTTTTAAACTTAGGATGGGGGGAGGGGGGCTATTTAAAATTGTCATTTTATGTTCTTTATACCATGGCGGAACATTATTGGTGGGGCACTGGCCCACATTGCCACCCCGTGGCTACGCCACTGATAGAACGAGTATCGTATGCGCCGTTAGGGCTGGGACGAGTATATGTACTTCCGCATACCTTCGTATTCCGTGCACGCCTGCGGAGTCATGGGAAAACGGGGCGATATAGGGTCGAGGAAGGGAAAGGAAGTGCAGCGCGTACTTTGGAATAGAACCAAAGCTTGTCCAGAACGCACATAATATGGAAGGGAAAAGAGTATCAGAAATTATATGGCAGTTGAGCAGGGTGGAACGTGCGTCTGAAGAAACCTTTTTGGTGTTTTGTATTCTGTTATTTCGGCCCCCTCCCCGTCTCCCTTTCTTTTTCTTTACCTACCACACCTGCACTAACATGGCCGCCGAAGCCGGAAGTGCGTGACTTGAATGAATGCAGAGCCTAACGGTTCCGACGTTCGATGTGTTGCTGTGCATTCGGTGCGCGTGCAAATTGCGGCGTATTACGCACCCGTACCTGCAATAAAACGCGCTGCTGCTGAATAAGTGCTCGTTCAGAAAGGCTGCTTTCACGTGCTGTTTTACGTTCGCATCCTGGTTATGCGCCCTTGCGTGGACGCAAAGCGGTCGGATGTGTCACCGGAGTGGCGGCGTAACTCCAGGTGTGCGAGTTCCGAATTTCGTCATGCCCTTCCACTCTAAGCTTGCATGTAAAGTTGCGTGGTGGTATATATGCTACCTTCGAATGGTACATGCTTTGTCCCGATATTTAAAATTTTTCAAATACCGTAGACAAGCTCATAAAAGCGCGAGAAGTTTTGCACATTGCGTAAGGCGTATGAAAGAAGAAGGCGTAGCTTCCTAGCATTTCAATTTAAGTAACATCGCTCAACTTGGCGCCGCACGCGTTTTTTGTGTGCGCAGTAATACAGGTGTGAGCAGGCATTTATAAGTTTCCGAAGGCAAAGTATAACAAGTGAAATTATGGCGTATTCGACGTTTGCTTTCACCCTATACGTTGTGTGAGCATATGACTTTGCCCTCTATAAAGTATAACAATCACGCAATGAATGAAGTGGAATGGTTGAGGTCTTTCGTATACTCACACATTTTCAGAACCCTATGAAGGCTTCGTACCGGTGGTACAATATGTGAATTGCTCAGTTCTTATCTTTTAACATTAGAAAATTCGCCCTAAAGGTGGCTGGAGAGTATATTATTGGTATAAAAGTTTTTCTCTCAGCACTACGACATGATCGTGAGGGACGCTAAGTACAGTGAAGGACTCCAGAAATTTCGACCATCTGGTGTGCGCAGACGCCGCGCAGGCCTCTATCATTTTGCCTCTACCGAAACGAGACCATAGCGGCCATGATCAAACGCATGACTTACGGGTCAGCATCCGAGCACTGTAGCTACTGTTCCAGCGCGGTCGAATACCAGTGGCAGAAATAAAAACTTGAAATGGGAGCACTTTCTGAAAAATTCCCCGAAATATTTCGTGACTATGGAATAAAATTTCTGCGTGGGACACTGTGCAAAGTCGATATTGATCGTTGCGTATCTGAGCGAAATTCCGGGTCTGCGAAAATTTCCCGCAAGGAGGGGAAGGGCCTCTCGCCGGGTCGTTCAAGACGATGGCGAACACCAAACTGAAAATGAGAGATGCCATGCCGATCCCTCCTGACCGCAATGTTCCAGCGAATGCCGTCACTACGGTGCTTACTAATAATTTAGAGGCTGCACGAAAGCTCCGCAGACTTGCTCACCTGCAAACCACATCGCAATGGAATCAGCCACACTTCAAGCATGCCCGACTGTACTCGCTTGACCCTACGCTAAGTCTTCAAGTCCCGTCGAGGCTTCGCCGAGCAGACCAGACCCTTTTATGTAGGCTGTGGTTGGGCGTTTCGTTTACCAACGCCTACGCTTTCCGCATTAGGATGGCCGACACCGCGGCCTGTGGCCACTGTGGCAAAGAGGAAACCATTCAACATATTCTTTGTGAGTGCCTAGCGTATAGTAAACAACGACTATGCCTTCGCAAGGAACTCAACAAATTAGATGATCAACCTCTGTCGGAGCAGGGAATTCTGCAGTATCGTCAGGATGCGACTTCACAGAAGAGGGCCCTGAAAGCGCTACTAAACTTTTCGCGATCAACCGGCCTTACTGAACGGTTGTAGCTAGGACGCCCTTTCTGTGTGTGTTTTCGTTTTTTTTATGAGTGCGCGTGCGTTTTTTTTTTTCTCTATCTAAGCCCTCTTTCTTGCCCCTACTTCCCTGCCCCCAGCGCTGGGTAGCAAACCAGATGCCAATATCTGGTTAACCTCCCGGCCTTTCCTTTCTCACTCTCTCTCTCTCTCTCTCTCTCTCTCTCTCTCTCTCTAGAGAATTATCACATGCAGGCATCTTGCGTGCATTTTCATTCCGATAGATATTATTGAACACACCAGGTGCATGTTTGCCCAACGCCATCGTGTTCTGTACAAATGCCAAGTAGATTATACATCACCACGTGCATCGTGTCTTTTAAGTGCGTGTGAAAGCTCGCGAGCGTCCGAAATGCGAGGGTCAAGTAATGTTGAAACAAGACAGCCGTCGCCGCCCCGCGAAAGGCGCATGGAGACAGGAGCCGTAGGGAGCGTGCATCAGCTTCAGCATGAGTACTTCGGTTTATCTGTTCCTGGTCTTCGTGGTCACACGTGCTGTGTCTTTATATGTGACCAGCAGAGAGTTCATGCCTGTATGCGTGTTGTCTTCTCATCAAATAGTTTGTATTGAAGCCATAGACAGCGCGAAGGTCCCATCACTCGCTGCCGGGGCAGTATTCCTTACGCCAGCCTTTAGTTTGAGTTACGCTTTATGGCGTGCTAAAGGAATGTGTGGCTAGGCCTTCCTCGTAAACTTTCATATTTATTACTGTGATGAGTGATGAAAACGACAACGACGGAAGTGCGGGGCAAGGCGCGTGTAATGCGCACGTGAGATCAGACAATCAGCTGATGACCTGTGGTGGCCCATAGAGGTGGCGTGCCACGATTGGGCCACGTGTGACCATTACGTGGCGGCAAGCTTTGTGGCTGGGGACGAGCCGAAGCAGCGGGAGACGGAAGACAGCGGGCCGAAGCGTCGGACGCAGGCGATCCAGGTTCCGGCCAGGGAACGCGGCTGTCCACGCTACTGCCGTCCAACTACCAGCAGGAGTGACGTTGCCGGCACGAGTACTGCATCTCGGGGCGCGGCCTGGCCTGCTGTTCTCTTCCTTGCCGAGGGCATCGCGGATCTCGGCGAGGCATCTCCACGGTCAGCCGTTCGGCACAGCGATGAACGTGGCCTGGCTAATGGTCACGGTTGTGCCGAGCATCGCGTCTCGACGTAAGCTGTTCGCTGGACGGGCTGGCCATTCCCCGCATGGAGCATCGCGTCTCCGATGCGGGTTGACTGCTCCGTAGCCGCACCCATGCCATCAAGCGTCGGCGTCACCAGAGCGTCACCCATCGACAAGAGGAAGCGGTGCGCCGCTCGAGAGGACGAGTTCCTGGCAGCGTTCCTGAGCCGGACGTGGGACCCGTACGTGTCGGCCAGGTCGAGCTCCGGTGTCTGTTCGAGGTCGAGTGCGTCGGCCTGTACAAGGTCCAAGGGCGGGGCCTGCTGAACGGCTCCTGCCTGGGTGCAGTGGCCGGGAGCAGGGTGACCCTGGACCTCAGGAGTTGCGACCCTGACTGCTGGGTTGGCCGCGACGTCCGACTAAACGGCGCTGCACATGGTAGCGCATCCGTGTGCCGTTAGCCGTTCCAGCCGTGCCACCTTTGCCGTCGCGCACGTCGACGACCGCATCATGTCGGGACGACGGGGACCCAAACTGTGAGGCAGTGGTTTCTGCTTGCGAACCGAGAACTATACGCGCTGGACACTGAGTAAGCGTAGCCGCGAGCTCTCCGCATAATAGAGGTATGACTCTTGTGCAGGTGGCGTGATGCTTGGCGTGTAGGGTTGGATATATAGTTTTATTTTCACCTGCCATTTCCTCTCTAGTGTGCAATATAAAGCTTCTTTTATTCGCTTAAATTGCTCATGTTAATCCTTTCTCGTCCACTATAAACAAACATAGTGACGAACGTCCGTAACCATCACAATTACTAACGCATTTACTGCTTCATCTTTTCAAAACTTACTTTTTTAAATATCGGGAACACACTCTTTTTGTGCGCGCTCCCATATTTTCATCCGCAAGTAGTGCTGGCTTGGAGACGGCCTACTGAAATCTTTTTGGCCTATCTTCTTTTCCTCCTTTTCTTTATTCATCGCGAACGAAGCACACACCACCTACAATATGGGCACCGTAAGAACAGGTACGTAATGGATATCATCGAACGTTGCTGTCACCTACAGCCAGGAACTTCTGGTGGTGCGCTGCTATAGTAGTTTAGAAGGTGGCTTTTTAATAACCAACCACTGTTTTGTGGGTGCGTGCTGCTTTTCTTTATACAGCAACACGTTTTCTCCCATGGTTGTCTGGAACGCTGCCACTAGGGTACGCCTGCCGAGTTACTCGACTCACGACAGCAGTTTAAACCGCAAGTTCGCGTTCACATGACAAGCGTCAAACACAAAAAAATGTAGCGAAATGTATTGGAGATACATGTGAGCGTGTGCAAAACGTTTAATGGCGTGAGGCGTGAGCACACATGCACTGGCACAAGCCCCCAGGCGCAATTTCATTTCTCTTCGAAGCATGCACTTCCGATCGAGTAGTCAGTTCCGGTTATCTGACTGTTCGGAATGTCTTTTTAAAAAGCTAAGGCTTGCACGCTCAGAAGTCGTGGATTTGATCCCGGCCACGGCAGCCGCATTTCGCTGGAGGCGATAGGCTAGAGGAACGTGCACTGTGTAATGTCACCGCGCGTAACGGAACACTGTACGGTCATTTACCTCATAATAGCATCGTATATAGTTTTGACACGTGAAACTCCAAAGGTTTTCTACGTTGCCTCTGGGATCAGCTTCGGCAGTGCGAAGTACCACAGAGTTTACCCAAGGGATGGCGCTCTTAGGGCCATCATTGGCCCTTGCGCTGCAAGACACTATACACGTCAGCAGAGCGCAAGAAACTTACTAAGGCACGCGGGTGGCTCGAGTCTCGGAAAGATATTTAAGAGCACCCACTGCGTCCTTTTGCCTCTGCCTGCTCTTCTAGCAGCTGCACCAGCGCCTCTAATGTGTCCTTCAAGAAAGTACAGATTTTTTTGCCGCTGTAATAAAACAGCTTCTTTCTGCTGTTGTGCCTGTGTCTACTATTACTGGCATTGTTTCTGGGATTTTTGCGCTACAGCTTGCCGTTACTGGCAAGTACGTGCAAGACGAACATCCGCACTCTCGAAAGTCTGCAAGGACAAGCACTACGCGTGTGCTTAGGATTTCCGCGATGCACCTCAACCTACGGGGCAATTATGATCGCAAGAGAGCATCCAATTCGAACATACATCACCACTGACAATTTGAGAGCCCACATAAGACACCTCTGCCGAGTTCCTGGTCACCATGTTGCAGTGTTGCCACTTCAATGACCACACGCGATCTTTTCAAAGATTATTTCTGCCCATAGAGGATGCCTCCCTTTTGGCTTCACTCCCGCAACAAGACCAGCGTCACCCCCGTGGTGCCTACAACAACCACAGGTGTGCCTCACTATTTCGGGAATAACGAACAAGAGCCATCATTCAACAGTGGTCCTACGACAGGTGACATTGTCGCTACTCAACGAAAAATACGGCCAGAGGACCCACATTTACACCGACGAATCGGTCTCGGCTGACAGCTCCACAGGTGCTGTTGTCATTCCGGCGTACCAGGTCACTATAAAGCTCAAACTGTCGCATAGGACAACATCCACAGCAGCGGAACTTGCCGTCTCACGTGCTGCTATACTTTATATCGCGGAAGCCCGACCTCAAAAATTGGCTGTTTTCTGTGACTCCAAGGCATCCCTTCAGAGCTTGCAATCAGCTTTACGACAGAGGGAGCATCAACAACTAGTGAATGAAATAATAGATGTGATTCACGAAGTTTTATCGAAAGGACATGACTTGGTGTTCCAGTGGTTACAGGGACATTGTGGTATTGTCGGTAATGACCTTGCTGATAATGCTGCCCGATCCGCCCACGCGGACGCCCAGACAACCCCAATTCCATTGTCGAGAACCGACGCTGCAAGGGGCCTTCACTCGTTCGCCAACACCATGTCGGAAACTTGGCTGAGTGACCCCAGTGTCAGGAACCGCCGCCTACGCAAATCGGACCCATCGAGAAAGCTTCAAGTTCCATCGGACCTCTCCCGCCAGGATGCAACTTTACTGTGCCGCCTGTGGTTAGGAGTAGCTTTTACAAAGGCGTACTCTTTTCGCATAGGAATGGCGGATAGCTCCCGATGTGAATCGTGCGACACTGACGAGACAATAGAACATCTACTGTGTTCATGTGAACGTTTTGCGAGCGAACGCAACTTGCTACGCGAAACGTTAGAGACACTAGACAGAAGACCTTTTTCCGAAGAGAAGATACTTGGCTCATCATGGCTCTACGCGTCGCTGGCCAGCAAAGCGACGCGGGCATTGCTAAGTTTTCTAAAGACGACCGGACTACGCGACCGCTTATAAGCGTGCAATGGACAAGGTCACACCTACATACACGTTGCCCTTCACTTCTCTCTCTCTTCTCCTTTAATCCCCTCACCCCTTCCCCCAGTGCAGGGTAGCAAACCGGACGTGCGTCTGGATGACCTCCTTGCCTTTCATTTCTTCCCTTCCTCCTCCTCCTCCTCCTATTACTGGCACAGTATGTCACTGTACGAAGCACCCAGAACCACCATACAAACTCGAGCGCGGTACACCACGCAGCATGCACCAATCAAGTAGACCACCCAGACGCGGACAAACAAGGTGGCGTTTGCACAAATTAAAAAAAAAAAGCTTGTGCGCCAATTTTCAAAACTGGCAATTTCTTAAGGCCACTTAACTGACAGTGGCGCTGCTCCCAGGAAAGAATACTTTCGTGCTATAATAGATTATGCACCATGCAATTTTATACATTGGGGCATTATGAAAGCGAGCCGATTGTTTCTGTATAAATTACATTGTATTACTTATCACTATTCGTACCGTTTGATTTGCGCAATTTTTCCACTGCTCCACTTAGAACCTCAGTCCCCTCGGGTGGTATAGAGGAATAATTGCACAGTCCCCTATTTCCGGCCAATAGACATGCTCCGCGATATTCACTGCTGAACTGTCTGTCCACCGTGGTGGAGTAAGTGTTACAGTGCTGAGCTGCTGCCCCAAAGGTGACGGGGTCAATCCCGGCTGCAGCAGTCGTATTTCGATGGAGACAATATGGTAGAGTCCCGTGTAGTATGTAGTGTGAGCGCATGTTAGAGAACACCGGATGGTCTAAATTTCCGGAGCCTTCTACTACGGCGTCTCATAATTATATTGTGGTTTTGGGACGTAAAACCATTAATACTATTTATTATCGCTGCTCAACTAAATTTGTTTCCGACCTAAAAAGCCGAAGGGTAAGGTGATGTGATGCCTCTTCACTGACATAAATGGCGATAATTCAGTCTTTTTTCACAACGCCGGCGTGCGTGTACCACAACCAGACACCTAGCTTCCAGGTGTTTTTTTATGAATTCATGGGCACTTTTTACTTTTGCTCTAGAACTACCTCCTTGCAAATATTATTTTTTAATCAAAATCACTGTATTAAATCCAATTTACCTATACCGCCTAACAGCCGAGCTAATAAACACTCACGAATGTTTGTGTAGGCCCTGCCATGACAAATGCCTGTCACTTTTGTCATGCTAGTGTTGGTAGACGCTCTCTGTTAGCCCCTGTAACAAAAATGTTCTCTTTTTACAATCTCAATCTAATTTCAGTACTGAAAGCAGCCCGATTCCGCAGCAAGCAGTGTCATGTGAAATCTTGAACTGCTGTCAACTGTAGTGAAACTCCAACAGTTTTGAATTTTTCAGGAATGCGTATTTGTTCGTTTTGATCTCCGAAAGCGAAACGATAAGTTTTCAGAAATGAAACTGGTTGTTTAACTACCCCCATGTTTTTTTCACGTAAAAAATTAGGTTTAAACAATTTGATGACGAACAAGTTTAGTAAAAAAAGCGCGCTGCAGTTTCGCGAGAACTCGAGCGCAAACAGTTGTCACTTGTACGCGAGACGTGAAAAACCAATTTCAAGCGTTTCTATAGTTCCATTCAATGCTTCTTAGAAGCTCTGGCAGCAAAGCTTCCTGTACCAACAGGTTACGTCTTGTGCCGGAAACTATAACCACCCACGCGTGGTTTGCAGCGCCAGTTCTCAAATTGTTTTTCTTCAAAGAATGGCCTTCAAAAACCACTTGAGCGGATTAAGCGCGCGAGAAAAAATTTTCGAGTGGTCAAAAAAAATGTATGTCCTTGCGAATAAAACCAATGGAAATCACTTCTGTAGCTATAGCAAATTTTTGAATTTTCTTTGAACTAGCGAACGAGACGGAGGCTGACACTTCATTATTTGTAGAATTTTTTCCACCACGGTAGTGTAGCGGTTACGAAGCTCGTCTACAGAATTGAAAAACATGAGTGTGAACGCCGCCGTAGCCATCGCATGGTGATGAAGGGGAAATGATAGGCACCCGTGTATTGTGCAATGTGTCCGGAAAGCCGCCTGGCTTTGTTCGACTAAGCCCGATCCGCCAACGCCAGTGGAGCGCTTAACTGAGGAACCCGCCCACTTGCGCAGAAAACTTTGAAGAATCAAGTTTTTCGTCCTCATAATCATTCCAGAGCACGTTAAAGGACAGCATGCAATTGTAATTATCCGAAGCCACCCACTACGGCAGCTCTCTTAGAACATGGTTCGTTTTGGTGCGCTAAACACACTGGAGTCATCTAACAAACCAGTCATTCTGAACTCTTTCCAAGGCTGTACTGCTATGAGTCTTTTCAGTTAGCTTTGTAGGGAATCACGTTAACAGTGTATACAGTGCTCACGGATTGAAATAAAACACCCGAAGCACGGCCACCGGTACATGTGCCGCTGCTATAGCGGGTACCCGTTGGAGCCAAGGCGTTTCATTGTGGTATAGATAGGGGGACAACACCTATAGACCAGAATTACTTCTTCGTATCGCTAAAGATTCGGCATCCCGTTCAAAATGTGCACACTGGCAGCGTGGCACTGCAATATTCGCGCGCTTTTGCGTGCCACCCGAACAGGCTCAGTGGTGTGTGCCAGTTATATTGCGGCGCGAGCAAACGACTCTCTCATTCCGCGCCCTTCAAAGATGCGGCACACACACTGCACAAGTAAGAAACAGGATTCAATTAAGAAATTGCGGTATGCGTTCGTAAACCTAATAAATATCTGCACAAAACCATTGAAAATTTCTCGCGCTTTTCGTCATCACAAAAAAAAGCAACAGTCACTGTCTTGTTTTCGTACAGGGGTGAGAGAGTGAAATAAATAAACGGAGGAGACAGGGAGGTTAACTTAGAAGAACTGGTTTGCTACCCTGTACAGGGGTGGGGAAATAAGGGTCGGAAAGAGGATATAGATAGAGAGATATAAAATAAATCAGAAAAAAATTCACATGCACACACATGCAGGGTGGTCTGATCACAGTCGTTTGGACAGGCTGGTTGAATGCAAGAAGCCCAGGAGCGCCTTCAAAGCCTTCTTCTGCGACATAAAATTCTGTCGGTAGCGTAACATTCTTTCTTCCGAAAAAGTCTGGATGACCAGTTCATCTAGTGCATTGCAGAGTGACTGTCTCTGTGAGCGTATTATGGGCATTCACACTGAATGTGCCAAGTTGTTTCGTCACTGCCACAATGGCAGCATGCAGCAGTGTCGGCCATTCCTATACGCGCAACGCGTACGCATTGGTAAATGCGACACCCAACCATAATCTGCACAGCATTGTAGCGTCTCGTCGGTGACGTTCTGGAGAAATTCGAAGACTGAGAGTTGGGTCTAAGGTACATAATCGTGCATGGGTGAAATGTGGCTCGTTCCACAGCGCCGTGCTGCGCTTGCGAGCAAGCATGTGAAGTTTCCCAGCACAGCCTAAGTTCTGGAAAGCGGAATCAATATTTGATCGCTTTCAGTATGGGCAGAACGGGCAGCTTGATTGGCCCGTTCATTGCCAATTATTCTACAATGACTTGGAAGCCTCTCAAAGGCTATTTCATGTCAATAAACAATTGTATCGGGCCAGTTGGTAAGGATCCATCTTGCTAAGAAGCGTGTTGTGTGTTCTTTGTTATAGTGGCTGCGCTTCTTAGCAAGAAAGATATTTCATGTCCTTTCTCAATAAAATGGTGAGTCTTCTGCAATCTGGAATACCAGCTGTTCGTACGGGCCACGGCGGGAAGGTGATAGAAGGGATTGCAGTGCCGCGTTCGAGTCACTAAAAATTGGCCATTTTTGTGGCTGTTGATCGCTGATGAATTGCGATGCAGCACGAAGAGTTGTGACCTGCGCTTCCCTTGATGTCGTAAGGTGGAAGGTCTTGAATTTGCTTGCTCTGTCTATTATTGGTATAACAAATGATCCCATTGAACTCTTCTGTAAAACAGAGCCATCGGTGTATACGTGTATACAGCCTTGATACGACTGGTATACCAAGATCAGAGCAAGCTGCCTAAGAACAGGTGACGACATATCTGCTTTATTCTGGATGCCAAGTATAGTTAGCCTAATGTTAGCCCGAGTCAGGCACCAAGGAGGAGTCGAAGGCCTGGCGGCGGGTGTGAAGCATGTTGGCAAAGAGTCGCGATACGTAGTTGCCGTTTGCCAAAAGGACGCACGTGGCCTGTCGGCTGGTAAAGAGACAAGGTGGTAGCAGGGTGTCCGAGCCACATGCCTTATAGGCGTCCTGAGTGTCTCAACATCAATATGAGTCGTGATGAGGTGGCCACCGGCAATTGCTATAGAAGCACAGGACTGAAACAACATCTTAGTACCATGATGTTTCTCCCCGAGCAGCAAAAAGTGCGGCTATTAAACTTGGCAAACTTTCGTAGTCCTACCAGTTACGGAAGAACGAGCCAGCTTATACAATTATTATTCAACGATAGGTTCCAGTTTGCCGCATGCATGGGCACTAATACATGATATTGTTTCCATGTTACACGATGGCAGGCTTGCAACTCACGTACTTTCATGTCATGGAAGAAACCGCGAAGTAAACCTTCTATGATTTTCTAGAGAAGATTATCGCGTCTACAAACACACGCTAGGCACAATATCCTAGCCGAATCCTGTTTCTTACTTGGACGGAATGCTTACCACATCGCCTAAGCACGCAGATGCACCTGGCACCGCAATACAAGTGAGGAACAAGCGGCTAGCCACTTCGGTCGACATGCGAATGTTCGCAAGGCTTGCTTGCAGCCCCAAACTGGCAGTGTGCACATGATAATCTACCGTCAGACTCTTTGGCGACCGGAAGGAGAAATCCTGTCAGTAGGTGTTCTCCCCCTTACCCTATATCAAAATGCAATACATTGATTCCACGTGCACCCACGAGCGACGGTACATGTAGCGGCGCGTGCGCACTCCGGGTGTCCTTTGGAGTGCGCACACGCAATTCGGGAGTACTGTACAAGTAGTTTGTCTCCCTACTACCCGAGGGCGTGTTTTGGGCTCTGAATCTGACCGGACAACGAACCTTGTCAAACGCAAAAACCACTTCTTGGCTACTTTGGTGAAAGTGCCCGTCCTGCTGGTGCCCTCAAAAGCCGTCTTCATAAATCACGTATACTATCAGCTGAAAAATGTCACTGCTACTACCTTTAGGGCAATTATTAGAATAAAAAAGCTAGAGCCAAGTACACCTCGGTGATAAAAACAAAATTCTTCACTGTTCAGCACTTACAAAGTTTCATCAGCGTGCGCATATTAAAAATTCTTCCATAAAGATTGCTATACTATACTATTGAAGTGACTTTACCTATGTAATCTGGTTTCGCAATAGCGCACAAAGAGAATTCGTTGACCGATCATGAGACCTGCTGCGGTTCTTTGTATTGCAGGACGGAAGGCGGTGGCAGATAAGGAAATACTATTTTGGCCTGTCACTCGGTATGTCATCGTCCTTCTCGTGCGTGCCCTAAAAATAAAGACACAAATATGTATTATTCTGAATTGAACTCAATATAATTACTTTCAGTGTCATTATTAGGTTCTTTATGATCGCATTCTACGACATCGTTGCTGCCTGTAATCGTGTTAGTACAATAAAAAAGGGGCAAACGCAAATGTGTATACTCTCCTGCGGCTCGAGTAGGGATTGAAAACTCGTAATAAAAATTAGTAATTGTTTGTATGGGCTTTAGATTGTATCTATTTACAAGAACCAACACCCTAACTAATTCTACTATTCTAGTGAACAACGAACAACCTAACGCTGCTGTCTTGAGAACACCGACGCGCACCACTTTGATGTACGAGAACGTGTCAGTATATGTGTATACTTGAGCGTATTGACGAAGAAGGGATCACCGCAGAAGCCAAAGTAAAGAAACACACAAAGACTTATATCACAAATGCTCGCAAGATCATACACGGAAGCCAATAATGATGATGACGGGCATACAAGCATTTGCCGCCGCCCAATTACGAACAGCACGAAGAACCAGGAATGTCTGTAGTAAGTTTTTTTTTTTTTTTGTGATGAGCAACCTCAATCTCTCCCAGTTATCGCTTTATGTTTTTTTTTCAATAGCAAATTATCGATGCAATCAGCTACATTGAAACTACGCGATGCCGCAATATCTCGGTTTAGTACGGTAATCAAGGTACACGAAACTTTAACGAATGCGTGCCATCCTGGCGTGTACTGCATTGATGTTACGCAAATATCAAAGGTCCTGTCCGGAGGCAGCAATCAGCCTTATTGCACTGTCCCATAATTACGACGACCGGTATTTCACAATATTCTTCGGCAACAAGATTACTCCTTGCCAATGATGCGTTCTGCAGAATGGTTGAGACAGTTTAATAAGGAGGAAAAAACGAACATTGCAATCTTTGAAACTAAGTTTATTACGAATGCACAGCTGCAGATAAGCTCTGTAAATTACAAAACAAAGTGTATATTATGCATTTTAATTGTGTAAAGGCTGGAGATATGCGCTCTACATAATCCCTCAGGCTGTTAGTGACTTGACGAAACCGCGCCGGCGCACAAGTAAACGAAATGCCTCTCCAAAGTACAGATTGCTTTCAAGTGCTTACGGATGCACTGATTAGAATTTTTCACGGAAATACTTTCTTTTCTGGTGTGCACTAATGTTCAAGGAAATCGGGTCACACACAAGTAGCTACGTAACTTAATGTATATGGTTTTGGAGCTTCAGCTATTGGTGATCTATACTGTCATTTGTTATAAAGCAATAAGCACAGCTCATCTTGAGATGTTTTTGGGCTTCTTATATTTTTACCTCCTGCTACGAAGACGCCTTACGGTTCGCAGACCATGTTTTTCAGGATCAGATATTTGTTATAAGTGCATGACAGTTTTTAAGTGAAAGTATGGCTGTGATTTTATTAAACGCGATGCATTTCTTAGCAAACTGTAGGCACCTTAAGCGTTTTTAGCCATCTATTTATCTATCTGGCCGCCTACGTCTGGGTATCTCGTGATTATACCTTACATGACTTGGGTTAGACCAGTATTAGTATGCGAGGGTGAGAGGGTTTGAAGAATCTGCATGGTTGGTCATGACAAGCATAACATGAAGATCTCCTCGCGCATCTCATCAGACCCTTTCCTATAAACACGTGTGCCGCATACCGTTTAACACGGGCCGACTACTTTTATTGAAACGACACACATGGCATTTTGTAGCAATACAGGGCAACGAAATGCACGCCAGAGCATGAAAGAACAATAGACAGCGTGGGATTTATGATTGTGCATGAGTCCGTTGCCTTGTTATTGACATAAAGTGTCATGAGCGTCGTTTCAATAAAAATACATGGAGTAAGTGCCCATTCTGTCATGTACTTCTCTATCTCCCCCTATTAAGTTCGAAGCATTTGTTTGCTGACTGTGGCACTTTGAGTATCTATCTATCTATCTATCTATCTACCTATATATCTATCTATCTATCTATCTATCTATCTATCTATCTATCTATCTATATGCCTACCTACCTACCTACCTACCTACCTACCTACCTACCTACCTACCTACCTACCTACCTACCTAGCTATCAATCTACGACTGGGGGCTCTCATGAGGACCACCTTAACTTGAGGTAAACGAAATTGGAATGCATGGGTAACATTGTTTGGCAAATATGATTTGGTCGTGACATCAATGTCACAATTCCATCGTGTGTGTCATCAAACCTTTCCCGCTAGATGAGTGGCACATTTCCAACCCCCGCCCGCCAGGTATCTTCCACAGGTGCGTGCCCTAAAAATGAAGCACGAATCTATATTATTTGGTATTGAACTCATTATAGTTACTTTCAGTGTCATGATCAGGTTCTTAATGATCGCATTAAATGACATCGTTGCTGCCTGCAATGTTGCTAGTACAATGAAATAAGGGGCAAACGCACGTATGTATACTCTCCTGTGGCTCGAGTAGAGATTAAAAACTAGTAATGAAAATTAATTGGGTGTTTAATAATTAATACGTTTATGTCTACCCAAGAACGGCGAGAAGAGACATGGGTAATTTTAAACGCATGAGAGTTAAGCAAAAGCTAACATCGGCAGCGTTGACACGACCAAGGCAAATAACGAATTTCAGGGCCCCAGCAGGAATCGAACCCCAGCATTCAACGTGGCAATCAAGTATTCGACCACAGAGCCACGCAAGGTCGCGGAACTACTTTTCAAACAAACCATAATGTTTGTGAAACGTCAATTGTGGTTGTTGCAGTGTTGGCTATACAATTTTATAAACATTTCATATGTACTGCTAAGATATGTCACATCCATTCCGCCGGATTAACGTCAACTGCAGTTAGGTGCTGTCCGCCGAAGTTGATTTATGCAGCAGTGTCCAGGGCTACCACCGTCACGAGCACCAGCGCTTCATATCAGCTTACTGCTTCTAGTGTTGCTAATATCCATATCGCTGTTGCCATAGTTACGCAGCTGTAAACAACTGGATATGTAAAGCGTACACGACTGTTTATCTTTAGCCTGTGAGTGCGTTTGTACATATATTTCGTGCAAGTTCGAAACGTTTTGCTCAAGGAAAAAGTTTCAACATGGTCACCTTCCATCTACAAGCTTCGCTTAATATGTGATTTTCAATGTACGTAGAATCTGCCGATGTTTTTTTTTTTTTAGTAATAATATGTCTCAAGCTAACCGAGAAACATGTTTGCTAAGTTGTATTGCCATTTCCCCATTTAACAGAAGAAAAAAAGCTCCCATCTTGTATCTGCGTATGCGTTTGTTTCATAAAAACTTGAAAATTTCATCGCCATTGCTTTGAAACCTTCTTCTTGGCTAGCAGAGCCTAGAACGATAGGAGATTGAGCTATACTTGGCAAATTTTTGCCACGAAAGAGCGTGCACGTGTAAACACGGGCACAGGAGAGGAGCGAGACAACACAAACTTATTTGTGTTGTCTTTTTTCTTCTCCTGCGTTCATGTCAGCCACCCTTCTTCGTGATGGACCTTTATAGAGCGTTCATATTTTGTTGCCTTCCTCAAACTTCCTTTTTTGCTGCCCATTCGTACTATTTTAGTTTTGTTCTTCTCACACTTATTTCCTTTTATTTCGTCCAGAATTTGTATTTTTGATACTAGTGAGTACGAAATCAACAAGCGGAAGCTTAGTTTAATAATGAACTCATTTTTTCATGAGAAAAACAACTGAAAGCTTGGGAGAAGGAAAGGAAATCTAATAATGCACGCAAGCTAATAATGCACGCAAGTGTGGTAGAAGATGCGTAACAGCGTGTGCTCATACATGTGTACAGTTTTTGAACTTTCAACGTTATTAATTTGTAATGATGCAAAAGGTAAAGAGAACTGGGCCGTTATTCATGGAAGCTATGCTAGTGGGGTTGTCGCTTAAACTGTCACAAATTCACACAGGCTGTGTTCCAATACTCACCGTAGACGGCTAAATAGGCAGCTAAATGGACGTTGGCCATCTTAAGTCCCATTCCAATTCTCACGTAGCCGGCAAAATAGACAGCTTCTAGAAAACCGCATCGTAGACAAATACGATGCAGGGTATACTTTGCTGTCTAAACAAGATGGTGGCTCAGCAAATCGCTCAGATAGATCAAATCTCGCCGGAATGGTCGTCTGCACAAAAGGAGACGCTTTCCCAGACGGTCGATGTGAGTAACGTTTATTTGTTGTTTTTTTTATTTCAACACGAAACAAGCCAGAAATCACAACTGTTACGTTTGTTTAATTTAGCTTTTTATTCTCAACGCGAGGTGGCGCATCGTCGCGTAAAAGCAGTCTAAATGTGTTCCATTTCTCTTACAGCATGGGCTCGATGCTGTCTTCTCAGCAGTCTTCGTAGACTGTCTACGTGCTGTCTGAGAATCGGAACACAGCCACAGTCGACAAAAGCTAGCTGGCAACCCAAGTTGAGATTTAGTGCACGCTTATAAAGTATTGCACAGTCTATAACTTGTTACCACTCGTAAAACGAATAAAAACTATCGCTTTCTCCTTTCCTGCCAAGCAACCCACTGGTCAGCCAATGCAAATTACACCGAGTATGAATCTATCACTAACTTGTTTTGAATGCGAAGCATGTCATGGTCGAGCTTAACAGGTGTGCGGCGTGACCACCCTTACTACGAATAAGCGCCCCTTCCCCTCCCTCTCGCCTCACAACATCGACGCAGGCAGAGCCTGCCAGTCTACCCGCGCTCACCCCTCTCTCTCTTTTAGGCATCCCTCTCAAAGGCGTTAGAGCCCACTGCTTTGCATCACATCATTCCCTTTCACCGGAAGATGACAATTTTTTCTTCTAGCTTCGTTTACGTGCGGACAGCAACGTATATCTTCATTGCCCAGCGTGACATTGCCACCCTGGAGACCGTTGTTTCCATAGCATTCTTAAGCGTGATAAATGGCTGTCTTTGTTAGAACCGAGTTAATGGTTCTTGTTCTTGAAGGCACCGAGCACGAGGACGCGTTGTGATCGTGAAACAAAAGTAACTGTGGACATGTTGATGGCGGCCTTGTGCTCATTTTTTAATGATTACGAAACGTCATTTGCGTAATTTGGCAGGATTTGCGCTTAGGGTGTTAAGTAACCTCGCGGGATGCAGAATACCGAGACAACAACGAGCGTGACGTAAATTGCAGTTATGAGACTTGCAGCTACTAAAGCTTTCTTTTGTTCTATGTTTTATGTCTTTAGCGATAAACCATGATGCGCGAAAGAAACTATTGCTTTCATATTTAAGCACTGTATTCTGCTCAAACGCACTGCTAATATAAGTATTTCGCATAGATCATGGTCTCGTTTATATCATTTATTATCTGAATCCCCCCCTAATAAGCTGTGTAAGCTTCATCGCAAGGAAATCTGGCCACGTTGTACTTATTACAAACTATAACTGCAAGACAATTGAGGCTTCATGCTCAAGGAACACATCGGCAATGCAGTATTCACTGACTCATTCATTCTACTGACTCATTCGTTCATTCAGCTCTATTCTTGTTTGATTTACTGACTAATCGATCGATGCAGGTTCTTTATGCTAATTACGCATATTGGTAATTACGGTGAAGTTTGCAGTTAGTTTTGTTTCAAGGATGAAGCAAATGGATGCGATTGCAACTAATTTGATTGTAATGCAAAGTAAGACTAGCAGGTAACTACTAGTTCATCAGGCCTGGTGGAACTGAACTAAACCTTGGCGTGAGGAAACGCGGACACTACAGCGACCAAAGCGATTTTCGTATCGTACGCCGCTTCAACGCTGACCTTTCCGTGCGAGCAAAGCACGCCCGAATGTACGAACCAACCACTAAGCTATGGCAATAAATTGCACACGTGACTTCCTTGGTCAATTACAGGGTACAGTTCCCGGAGTAAGCACAAAGTGCTGAAGGCCCACACATCGCACAGTACCGGTGCACGTTAATAAACCCTAGTTGATAGAAATTGCACAGGTACCTCCATTACGGCGTCTCTCAATGCCTGGGTCGCTGTGGGACGTTAAACTTGGCTAACCATCGAAGCACCAGATGAAAACATTGCATCCCAACTAGGACAAAAGCGTTGTCATTTAACGCAAAGTCAAAGACCGTGAGGTGCACTATATATGTGTTATGCATGCTCCTTACACGGCAAAATATGATCTTATAGTGTTCTTAGTCTCAATAAAGACAAGAAATACCCTTCATTTATATCGATACTGGATAATTGATTAGGGTTCATGTTTGTATGATAACGCGGCAGTGAGAAAGAGCTCATTTCGCCGAAATTAGGGCGTTCGCGAAGTGAGCATCGGAGTCTTTGGCTGTGAGCAAGAAAAAAAAAGCAGCCTTGGCCGTGAGAGATAATTTGAGGTAGATGCAATAAAAATAGAAGCCGAAGAGCGTTTCTTTTTTTTTTAATCGTTTCCCATTATTTGATGGCTTTGTATGCAATGAAAAGGAAGACTCTAGGGGAAAACAAGTGGGACATACACTGCGACAACCGGGAATATATTTAAAGGTCAGTATGTCTCAACGCCTATATTCCCTGCCTCGTACAGGAATACATATGCGTGCATCACGGGAGCGCTGTTGGTTGAAATGTTCTCGAACAGCGCTTGATGTCGCGGTGAATCACTCAATGCCTGCACAATAAATAACGCTGCTCTTGCTAGTGCCATGGCTGTTTTAGGTTCCCCTTGAATATGTGCAGAATCCACATTCGTGTCACCAACGTTTAGTCGATTTTGAAACAGAGGATGACGGCTAGAAATAAGTACCCAACAAGTGCTCTGTTCGAAGAAAACCGCAAAAATTGCACGTAAACATGGCACCAGTTCCAATTTCAGTGCTGCAGATTGATCGCAATGAGAGAGCAGCTGTATGCGTCTCGCTTCATGGCTAGAAAATATTTAAATGGCGTTCTTCTAGTACATACTGTGGTGGGAATTCTTTTTACGTTATTGCTAATAAAGTGATTGTTGATTACTTGTTCGAGGATTCGGAACTCATGCGTGCCTCTGAAGCAAATTTCAATACACTATCAGCCTTAACTGCTGGCTGCTTCCTGTTTATGCGGCACACAAAGCATTTTCAGACCCGAGTTCCACGAACAGGAGTTCCGCGGTTTATCGCATGCTCTAAAAGAGGAGAGAACACCACCAAACCCTGGCGTCTCTAACTGGTACAGACTGCTGTTTCGGATGCTGTGTTTTATTGCTCTGTCTTTCGGAGTACCATAATTTCAGTTTACGACATTTATCTCAACCACGGATGCGCGGTAACGTTACACAAACCAAATAACTGAAGTGCCCACAACATTGAGTATGGTAAGGACATGCGATTCGGTGTTTAGAATCTACAAATTACGCAGAGAAATAAAGCGATGGATAAAACAGAAGTAGTGATGGATACGAAATACCCAGCACAAAATATCATCGGTGCTCCTCCATTCTATAAACGGGGCTTATAAATAGACCAGCGCTTCCAAGTTATGCTAAACCGCCGACATATGCGTAAACTGTCAGATAAGGAAACGCGACCCCAGTTTCCCGCACTGATCGACCTCTTTTTCGATCCCAGAGCACTTTCAGTTCTGGTGCATGAGCTGTATTTACAAACGCCTCCATGAAAAGAAAAAAAATCTCATTACCATAGGCATGACCTAGTTGGTTTGAAAAAATTCAACCAGCTCCGCTTAGCGGGCAATGATGAAACAGCGAAGCTGGTGGCTTGAATAGGGGTTGAATGAAATTGAATGATGTGGTAAAAAGTGGCAATTAACTGTCATCAAGTAGGAATAAAGTGACGTGAAGAGGATGAGTGAAGTTCTAGGAGCGAGAAAGCAGTAGTGGTCGTGTAGTGGCGAGTTGTAGCAGTAGTGAGTAATGGGAGCGCTGGAGATAATGGCACATGTCCGCAGAAAGCTTTACCCACTTTCTATCGCGCATACCAGTTTGGCATCCAAGAAGGC
This sequence comes from Rhipicephalus microplus, assembly GCF_043290135.1. Lineage (NCBI taxonomy): Eukaryota > Metazoa > Arthropoda > Arachnida > Ixodida > Ixodidae > Rhipicephalus > Rhipicephalus microplus. The sequence continues at coordinate 196,458,056 of NC_134701.1, forward strand.
CGCCAGATATGAAAGGCTCGACTAAACAAAATGTTCACCGTGAAAACGAGGGGGAGGGTGTAGTGGCAATAGTGAACTTAAAAATTGACCACGTATGTGCGTGCTTTATTGCAAATGCCGTTTAAACACGATATTCCACGGACCTTTTTTTTTTTCTCTCAGAGCTTTGATTTTTCAGCACAGGCTGAGAAACACTATAGGGTCTTTAGAAATGCGTATTCATGAATTTTAGTAAAAAAAAGCACACCGTGTAATACTTAGGTATTGTTGTTGTACCTAAAATATGCGTAATATTTGATTTTCGATCGACAATGTTCACAAGTACGAACACGATCTCATTCATATCTGGGGTTTCACGTCCCAAAACCACCCTATGATTATGAGAGACGCCGTAGTGGAGGGCTCCGGAACAAGTACGAACACGGCCCCCACTTTAAGATGGCTGGGCGTTCAGCAAGTGCCAACACATTGGCCGGGCGGCTGGATAGTGTCAGAAACCGCAGAAATACGGACAGACAGACCAAAAATTTTGCGTGCAAGCATTCCCAGAAAAACTATCGTCTTTAAAAAACAAAAACGCCAAATGTAGTGTACGCGAGCATATGTCCCATTAAACGAATATGTTGCCGTTCATTTGACGGGAAACAAGTGAAGTAGATAAGAAATTTCAAGCTAAGAAAGCAAATTGAACAGAAACACAACATCTTTCGCGAACTTCAAACAACTGTATTGATGGTATTTTATCCTCATTGCGTTGTATTTGTATTTGGACGTGAGCACACTGTAGGACATTGTCTTTTTACTGGTCTTTTCTGATTCTCTGGCTCTCTTCACAGTGCATCAAACGCTGACAGCGTTGTTTCTGTGACGCCGATTCGATAAATGTTCATAGCTGTAGTAGCAAATGCTGCGACCTGTCAAAGCCCTGGTGGCACAGTGTTGACAAGTGACAGCCAGAGATAGGCAGCTGGTGGCAGAGACAAGCAATAATCTGGCAATTATCCTACCACAACAAGCTGCACGAAGACATCTGACACATCGACTCTGCTACTGTTCGTTTCCTACTGTCATATAGTTTCTGGTCAAACCAAATTGTCAGAAAACAATATAAACAAATTGGATCTATTGTTGTTTGCAACCACCACGAGATAAAAATTTCAGTCGGTAAAGGAGGAGGAGAAGGATTGAAAGAGGAAGGACAGGATAAATAACACAACACAAAGGCACTCGCTCACAGTGTAGGCTTAGGCGTTTATTTCCGTCAACAGTTTACTTGTTCCGTCTCAGCGAATGCGTTTCGGCACTTGACACCACACTTGAGATGTGCAGGCTCGAGCCAATCGTGTGGTGTTGCCACTGCATTTTTGTTACTCTCTTTTATTTAAATTTGGTGACACGTTTCACTTTGGCGACACGCGCGTCTTTCTCCGGCCGTTCGCGTCCGCAACGTACTTCTTTCGCACCACCTTTCGCACTAGCATTTGCTATTGCTTCCTTTTCACGCTTGTTGAAGAGCATCGACTTCCATTAGGCTTGCTTATGCCTCGTAGGCAATCTTTCCGTTGGGGGGGGGGGGGGACAACTAAGAAAAATAATAAAAGGAAATGATCTTCACAATTGTTTCTACAGTCAGCTCTTTTCTTCATTTTTGTCTTTGAAGTTTTAAATAACAATCGGGCGGATGGCGCTTCCAGCCTGGGGCCCTTCATGGCTGAATGATACCTCAGTTGTTAAAGAACACCAGACCTTTCGGCGCCTCTCTACTCGTGCCTAGGGGTGAAGAGCCACCCCGTGTCAAAAAAAGAATGCGGCACCACTTGGCGCCGTGTGACAACTGTGCTGTTGTCCTTTTGGCAAGGCCTCTCACACCTGACGAATGAAAATGCGAAAAAGACCACATGGTCGATATTGTGTCGGGCTGTGCGATTTTCTTTCATCATTTTTACACCAACTTTGTTTATGCCTAGGTCCACCACGGTTCCACTGACGTATTTTGTCACAGATATGACGTTGTAAATTGTATACTCACAGATTGCAAAGAAAGAAACGAGAGAAAAAATTATGCCACGTGGCGTCGGACAAGCAAACTCTGGATGCCCAGCGCGTGACGCTAACAACTAGGCCACAGATGCTGACGGCAAGCTATTTATATGCACTATATACCGTTTGGCACTCCTCAGGGGTCCGAAACTTTAGCGTGTTTTTGTTATCAGTTGCTAGATGGCGCGGCGGGCTCACGTTGGACGTGCTCTGAAGGTTGCCGCCTCCACGAAGCGTGGTCTCTCGTGTGCGCGCGCTTATCGGACTTGTAATTGGGGAGAGGACGAAGGTCACTTCGCTCGGTGCCACGGCCGCGTTACGAAGGCAGTGCACTGCTGAGACTCGATGAAGTAAGAATTGTGACAGTGGTTCGCGCTTGTCCTGTGCATACTTGTGCGCTCCTTTCGTGCGTCTTTCTTTCTGTTTGAACAGCGAGCATTAAGTATCGAGTTGTAGCAGTTGTCAGTCCGTGCTGTTCCTGTGTGTGCTAATTTCGTGCGTGCTTTCTGCTTCAGGTGTGCGCCGCAAGTTTCGAGCTTGCTGCCGTTCTTCACGTGACTTTGCGATTTCTTGCTCTTGCTGAAACAGTGCATAACAAACACTCAACTACCCATACGAAGACACCTTTTACTTTCGTGTTGTACCGATTCCAAGATAGGGGGATCGGCTACGTATTCCTTACTTAATTCTTTTCTCATAAAGATTTCTTATAATGAAAATTTTTCGCCAATGCGACACATTGCCCCCCCCCCTTCGTGGTCGATGATGCCACTGTGGTAATAGCCAGATTATAGCGTTCATTCGGATTGGAGAACCTAGCAGCAGAGTTGTACTCGTTATTACAACTAAAAATTAATCCAAATCACAACTACTTCACAGGAAAACATAAGCCTTTATACTTTAAATTACAATCTCAAAAAGTAATCAAAAACCGATTACTTCCATGATACCTTTTTTCTGCTACTCTTTTATTACAATAAGCACACGCATGCATATATTAAGTGACTCAAAGAGTCAGGAAGGTCGCTAATTGAGTCGCAAAAAAGGTAACACATTGAAACTTGACACAAAAAGTTCAGATATACACTATCGTAATTGCAGGATCGATTTTAGCGATTATAGAAAAAAGCGTGATTGCATTAAAGTATGGCTACTAGCTTAAAGAAAATAAGTATTTGAGACGTCACAAAATTATAGTAAAGTATAACAGATCAGAAGTTATTCATCATTTGTTACGCGTTACGCACCAGACAGGAATATATAAACATAAAAGATGAAATACGCATTATCAGTAGAAATTTGCCGCGCTCTTTTCGAGATCACGCTAGCCATATTGCGCATTTCTCGTTCAGCTGTATTGTTTCTTGTACGATTTTGGCTCTGACAGCTTGGCGTCACAGCGATGGTACTCAGGCAAATAAATTTTTGGTAATTTTGGCGTATGGGAACGTTCGATTAAAAACGACTGTGTGAGTTGTCACAAGCAGCTTCCTCTAGCAAATTAAAGTTTCCGCGGATAATGGTGAACGTTCGAAATTGAGTGTCAGAATTCTGAATGTCACACTCCATGGAGACGTTTCGAAAAGAGAGTGGTTAATGCCCTCAACGCAAACGAAAAGAAATGAAATAAAAGTTTGGCAAGCAACGAATGCAGTGTTCCGTACTGTTAATTTCCTTTGAATGTACAATTCAAGTTGAAAGGCGGAATGACCCATTTTTCTTTAGCAGTTTCAATAACAGTTGAAGTGCGTCTGAAGATAAATTGTCGTCGCCAAGCGCTGTCTATCTTTACTGATGTATCATTCCTACTTCACTTCAGACATAATATGAAGGAGATAAATAAAATGTAGGCCTTGTGCGCACGAGTTGTTTGGCTATCATATGCAATTACTGTAAGAAAAACTTGTCTTGCTCGCCCCGTCTATGCCTCGATCGGCACAATAATTTTTAGAGAATAATGGGTTTCTTTAACTTTGTAACGCCCTTTCTTCAGACTTCAGGCAGGTAGATTAGCATTAGCTATAGAAACGTTTTTTTTAACCTTGCATTTTCTATTCACACGAAAAAAAAAATACTTGCCATCTCCTGAGATTTGACAACAAATTCTGGAGAAAGAGGTAAAGACCGCAGGTTGCAGTCTTTACCTCTTCAGGGCGGGTGAGATAGAGAAAGCGAAATAGAAAAAAGAAACAAGGAAAAAAAGATAAGGGGAGCATGTGGATGGGGCCCCTATTCCAGGGCTCCACTGGCTTTAGCGGCCCGCTGCGCCTGGTCGAGGAGCGCTAGTTGCACTCCCAGATCTTCGCTGGCGAGCAAAGTCTCCCACTGCTCCCTTGCGGAAATTTTGCCGAATATTTGCGGCGAATTAATTTCGGTTGGCCTGTTCTGACAATACCACGTTATGTGGCCGAGAGTGGGCCTGCCTCCGCACCGCAGACAACTACCACTGTACATCGCAGGGTGAATGGCATGCTTCAACGAAAGATTTGGATATGTGTTTGTTTGTATATACGGCGCCAGTCATAAGAATTCCGGCCGGGTAAAGCTGTGTGTAGTACACTGTACCTTCGTCGCTCAAGCCGTTGGTTTTCAAGGATTTCTCGTGGTAAAAAGGGGCCGTCGTCGGAGTGGTAAGCCACTCGGTTGGTTAAAGCGCGAGCTGCGCCATCCGCTCTCTCATTGCCATCGCGTCCTGCGTGACCCGGGCACCAGATGATAGCATGGTCCTGCGTTAGGTCCGGTCCTAATAGGCGAATGGTGTTGTGTGGTAGTCTTCCCGTGAGAAAGAGTGTACATGCGACCATGGAATCGGCGAGAACAAGGGATGATCGTCCCAGAATATCCTTAGCTCTAATAGCAGGCGCGATGGCTAAAGCCTCAGCGTTATTCGCGGACGTGGCTCGTGCCGTGGCGCAAGTCAGAAGGCCTTGAACCGGGGCCGCTCTTACGACTGCGAGAGCATACTTGTTTGTGCCGCATAGGGCGACATCTGTGTACACCATGTCCGGATTGTTCCCGAATTGCCGCTGTAACTTGCGAGCTCGCGCACTCCTACGACCTTTGTGATATCGGGGGCTCATGTTTTTTTTTTTTTCGGGGGGGGGGGGGGGGAATAGAGGATACTAGAATCTTTTCACGTAGCTGTTTAGCCATGGACTCCAGTTCCTCTCCCGCATACTGAGGACGAGCTGGGTAAGCTACACGGTGTAGCAATTTTCTCCCAGTAGTGGTTAAGGTAAGCCTCTCCCGTTGAGAAATAAGCACCGCTGTGCGTAACTCCTCATAATTTTTGTGTATACCGAGGGCTTCGAGACGTTCTGTGGACGTTCCAAGTGGTAGGCCGAGAGCCGCCTTGTACGATGTTCGTATCAACGCATCTAGGGCCTTTAAATTGGTTTTATTGATATCCTGGAAAGGTAAATTATATGTTAGCCGACTGAGGACAAAAGCCTGAACCAGCCGGAGCATCTCAGCTTCCTTGAAACCTTTTCGGTGATAGGTGACCCTATAAATCATACGTGAGATCTGCTTTACTGTTGTTCTGAGGGTTGTGATTGTGTGGTCCACTCGCTTGTTGCTTTGTAGCCACAGTTCTAGGAATCGCATTTTCTGTACCGCTTTGTCTTGTGGTCTCCTAGAAAGAGGTTGTCCGGCGCGTGAATGCGGCGGCCTCTGCCTCAGATTCGAATAAATTCACATTTATCGGGAGCACAGCTCATTCCGCTATGATAAGCGAAGTCGTCAACAGTGGTCACTGCGTCTTGTAGTATTTGCTCTTTTTGTCCCAAAGAGCCACTGTTGGCCCATAGGGTAATATCACCCGCATAGAACGCGTAACGCATAAACGCCGTCTCATAATAATATCATCCGCATAATATCATCCGCATAAACGCCGTCTAGTCTTCTTGCTAAGCGTCTCATGCCGATGTTGAAGAGAAGCGGAGATAGTATCGCCCCTTGTGGCGTGCCTCTATTGGGCATAGGAAACGGATCTGAGTGTGTATTGCCTAGGACTATTGTAGCAGTGCGAGAGGTTAGAAAAGCGCGAACGTAGTCATCTATCTTTTGCCCACAACCGATGTCATTCAGCTCAGATAAGATGAGCTCATGGGACATAGTGTCAAATGCGCTTTTCAAATCAAGAGCTACGACGAGATGTTCCGCACCAACCGTGGTATTGCAGGGTACCTCTTCCCGAAGTAGAAGGAAGACGTCCTGCGTTGACAAATGTTGGCGAAATCCAAACATGCTAGTTGAAAAAAGGTTCCGATCTTCAATGTAAGTCGTGAGACGTGTGTGAATCGCCTTTTCGAATAATTTGCTAAAACAGGATGTTAATGATATTGGTCTTAGATTTTGTAGGTCGGGTGTTTTTCCTGGCTTCGGAATAAGAATAATTTTGGCTTCCTTCCAATGTTGAGGAACCATGCCCTTCTCCCAGATTAAATAAATAAATGTCTTGTTTCTCATACAACATTACTCTCATTACGGTAGCCATAAGAAGCTCTGTTCATAATATATATATATATATATATATATATATATATATATATATATATATATCTTCCCGCACACTAGGCTACTCACGACGTAACTTGCGATCTGCATCTCCTGAGATAAGAAACTCGCATATCTGACATACGTGCGACCAAAGCTCGAGTATGCGTCATCCATCTGGCATCCTTCACAAGCTTATCTCATCGATGATTTGGAAGCCGTTTAAAATGGCGCAGCTCGTTTTATTACATAACAATATTCAAGGCATATCAGCGTAACTGCCCTAAAATAAAAATTGTCATTCGCATCGCACGCATCACGTCGCATAACCTCTCGTATCTGCCTCCTTCACACATTCTTTTACTTTAGAAAATCGGTACACCCTCTCCTAAAACGCCCATTAACAACGTCATCTCGCGTGTCCCATACGCACCCTCTGATGACCATAAAATTCCGGACGACGGCAATGAGCAGCTCATTTTTCCCTTATGCCGTAACACTTTGGAATGCGCTGCCAGATAACATTGTTTTTTGCAGGAACTGCTCAACATTTCGTGAAAAACTGTTTTCCAAAATCCAAATACGATGTCCTAACAGCCCATTGATTCTTGCGTTTATAGTTGTTTTACTGTACTCCCAGAATTTATTTATAGCCTATCATATATTTTTCTTTGTTTTGTTATGCGTGTTATTTCTGCTTGTGTTCTTTATTTGCTTAATCATTATAATCAGTGTGCACCCTCATATTAGTACATTGCTTAGAAACTTGCAACCTGGATGTACGACACCCCCTTATGTAATGCCTTCGGCCCTTAAGGTTGAATAAATGAAATAAATGAAATATATAATGTGCAGAGTGACCATCAGGAAAACGAGAGCTGTCTCACATTATTTCAGGCAAGACACAAGGGCGCAATGTCGTCGCGAAGACGCAAGCCATCCCTTCTCACATCCCGACACAAAACTTGCATGTCCTTTGTTCCCGTGCATCGCTCCTTTTCCCGCACTTACGAGCCTTATTCTCGAGAACGTGCCGCTAAACCATAGTTCGCCTACCAATGCTATTATTCTTGCTTTCCGCCGCCCCGATGCGCGTCCGCTCCAATGCTTGGACGAATTCCTGTGGAAACAGTGGTTATGCATGCGCGCATAGGCATGCACAGTGTGTTCGACTGGGAGGACGGTGTGCGAAGTTTTTCCACTGCGCCTTCTTCCCCGTCATCTTCCAAGCCCCCCCCCCCCCTTACTGAGGTCTTTACGATAAGTATGTAGTGAAAAGACAGCCCGCCCCTTCTCTTTTGTACGCTCTTATGCACAGCGAGTTTCGTTAGGTAAGTTTTCGTGCCAAGGTTTTGCGCAGACGCTAATACCGGCGAGTCGGCCTCGCCGTGCTGGTACTTCGTCAGGCATGCGGCGTGTGTAGTCCAACGCAAATGGCGTGCGAAATAACGTCGGTGTAGTCGGATGCTTCATACCAAGCTGTTTCAAAAGCTGCGGCACAGTTAAGTGCATGATTTCCTATTGTTGCATACGGCTTTAAGTTTTTACGCATTATGTGACCGGAAGGAATGCGTTCTCGTTTCGTGAGCCTCTCCTTGGCACCTGCAAGCCTGATACCCAAGAAAATTTTCATGAAGCATGCAAGCAACGTATTCTCTTCTGGAAGTCAGTCGGTGTTCTCTGTGTCGAACGCGTATTTGCCCAGGCTAAAAGATGCTCCTAGCTCCTAGATAAAAGAACAGCGGCTTTGTAATTTCTGGGCATGGTTCTAGTTCTTCCTCATCGTCCACACCGCCTTTCAGCAATAGTGAGGGTGGCACCTGCAAAGTGTAATCTTTGAGGAAATAAACTACGAAAACGATAAAAAATAAAAGCAACGAAGGTGAAATTGTGCACGTGCACGACAAAAACCTAAGGCAGCATCGCACGAGGCTCAAGACTGAAGGCCAAACCTCATAAGCGCGAAAATGCACGCGACAGCGACGAGCGATGCGACGTAGATCGTCTTCGCGCGATCAGTCGCTAGCGCAGGCAAACCTCATTCACGCGACGGCTTCGGCGAGTGAACTTCACTGTTGCTGGCATGAGGCCGTCTACTCGCACCAAGAAAACTGCGTAGTGAGCGGTATGTAATTTAAAAATAAGATATATTGTTGTGTAATGGAACGGAAAGTGTTTATGGATGCCTCGCAGCACTTTCTTTATATGCACATGCGTAAACATTGCGTTATTTCTTGTTGCGCATACGTGACTCGGGCAGGGTCACGTGCACCTATGCAGTTTTTGTCTTTTTCCGGTTTTAGATGCGGAGCATCTTATACTCGCGCCTTGTAGTGCGCCGTCCGCGCCGTCCGCACCGCTTCTCGAACATTCGACAGCTGACGCGCGCGCATGCGCCGTCGCGCCGTCGCCCACTCTTCCACCATCTGTGCATCCCTTCCTCCTCTACACACCGCGCGCGCTTCACTCCTCCACCATCTGTGCACCCTTCCTCCTCTACACACCGCGTTCGACATCTACAATTCTCCTGATTCTCCAGTGGACGCGCATGTGGCGTCGCGCTTCGAGAACATTCAACAGCTGACAGTGCATGCGCCGTCGTGCTGTATATATACTCAAGGTCGGCGCTCGCTCGCTCAGTTGCCGCTCGTCGGTTGGTTTGTACGGCGCGTCGACGTCCAAGGTCGCGGTGAAATGAATTCCAACGAATCCACAAACACAATGATCGACGTCCCTTCGACCAGCGCCGCCCTTTCGCATACGTGTGTACGTGTTCACTCATTTAACACCCCCTCCTACAACCACGTTGACCAATTTAGCCATCGACCCAAGTAAGTCGCAATTTAACACCCCATTTCACAACCACGTTAACCAATTTAGCCATCGACCCAAGTAAGTCGCACTTTAACACCCCGTTAACCAATTATATGGTCCGCATCCTCCTCAGTGTTCCCCCGAGGGAAGCTGCGGGCAATCTTTTTCGCTATTGGCTGGTTGAGGCCAGCACTTCCGGGTGATGAGCGACGGTTTCCAAATCTGGAGAACCGAGCGATCGCGCGAAAACGAGCACGCGACACGTCGCGCGAACGCCCTGTTTCGTCGCTCATAGCATCGCTCGTCGTTGTCGCGCGCATTTTCGCGCTTATGAGGTTTGCTCTTGAAGGAATTGCACAGCTGGGTGTCCTGCATTCTTTCTTTCCTTCTTTCTTTCTTTCTTTTTATTTACTTCTTTATTTTTTTAATTATTTCTTTCTTTATCTGTTTGTTTATTTCTCCCGTTCTCTTTCTTTCTCTCTTTCTTTCACTCTCTTTCTTTCACTCTCTTCCTCTTTCAGTCTTTCTCTCTCATTCAATTTCTCTATCTTCTTCCCTTTTTTACCTTCTCTCTTATCTCTCTCTCTTTCTCTCACTCTTTTAATCTTTCTCTTTATGTCTCTTTCTCTCTCTTCCTCTCTCTCTTACTCTCTCTCTTTCTCTCTCTCTTTTTCTTTCTCTCTTTCTTTCTCTCTTTCTTTCTCCCACTCTTTCTTTCTCTCACTCTTTCTTTCTTGCTCTTTCTCTTTCTCTTGACTGGCGGAACATGGGAGAGGTCTTTGTATAATGTATCTTTATATAATGTGCAGAGTGACCATCAGGAAAACGAGAGCTGTCTCACATTATTTCAGGCAAGACACAAGGGCGCAATGTCGTCGCGCAGACGCATTGGACGTGGACGTAGTCAGGCTGATTATTATTATTATTATTATTATTATTATTATTATTATTATTATTATTATTATTATTATTATTATTATTATTATTATTATTATTATTATTATTATTATTGTGGTGGTGGTGGTGGTGGTGGTGGTGGTGCTGGTGGTGATATACAAGGCTATGCTAGCGTGCCTGGATAGCTAGGTGAATCCAATGCTCGCCTTGGTGTTTCGGAGGTTTGAATCCTGTCTCGCCAAGAATTCCTCTTTGTCCATTTATTTTTCTCAACGCTCGTTCACTAGCCCATCACAGTTATTGCATCCCGCTGCGGACAAATCGGCAAATATGTGCTGGGAGTGAAGGAGATGATGAATAATAGAAAGAAGAGGTCGACGACCTCATATCTTTTTCATGAAAACATGGAAATAATGTAGCAATGTCTTCCTGCTCTTCTCCTTCGTCCGTGCGTCTAATCTTTTATTTCTGGTAACACTCAGCATGCCACATCAACGACTAGCCCACATGTCGTATAAGGTCCAAGAGAGCGCGTGCCGGCTGATTATAATCACTATTCCTGGTCACCCTTCATGGACCAACGGCGAGCCTAAACATCACCGCTGTTAAGACAAAATTTTATCATGTAAGAATCATATAAACTATGAATAGGAAGTATGCCCTCCTTCCCGTTCTCTTGCCGAACTTTAAACGATGACACCATTCATAAGGTTGGTAATGATCAACGTTCTTAAAACTTAGAAATTGATTGATATGTGGGGTTTAACGTCCCAAAACCACCATATGATTATGAGAGACGCCGTAGTGGAGGGCTCCGGAAATTTCGACCACCTGGGGTTCTTTAGCGTGCGCCCAAATCTGAGCACACGGGCCTACAACATTTCCGCTTCCATCGGAAATGCAGCCGCCGCAGCCTGGAATTGAACCCACGACCTGCGGGTCAGCAGCCGAGTACCTTAGCCACTAGACCACCGCGGTGGGGCTAAAACTTAGAAATTAACAGTGTAGGGAACCACAGCGCCACATTGAGACAAGGGTGATGTGGGTCACATGCATCACCAACTAGCCTAAATTTTCATGTTATTAGTAGAGCAAATTTTCGTTATTATGGCGATTCTCCCTCAGCAGCAGCACATTAGTGTTTGCACGAATTGCTCAGGTATAAAAGAGTTAAAGTCGAGTGAGTGAAAGGAGAGTGTCTCATAGGACGCACGTACCTTACGCCTTGCTACCATTTATTGAGAACGATATATAGATGCATGCGATTTAATCAATCAATCAAGCTATTATTTCATTTCATTTTTGTCTATTTCGAAAACAGGAGAAGGGGCGTCGAATAAATGCAGTCTTCAGTTAGTTCGATGAGTCCACTGCCCCCATCACAAGGACAACACAGCAACAAGGCGGCAGTTACAGTTACATACAAATGAAGACGAAGATGAAGCAGGAAGAAGAGGAGGAGAGGAAACAACGAGTTGAGCACTCATGTTGTGACTCGATAATGATGATAATGATCCAAAGACAATCATCATCATCATCGAGCAACAACATGAGTGCTGAACTCGGCAATGGTGTTGTCACTCTTTCTTTTTGCGACCTTGTTTTACGCGCTGTCATTCATTTCAAATTATGAGCCCGAGGTCGCACCCTTTCGCAGTTTCATGACTCACTGAAAAATTTCGGCTTTCCGCGCGCATTATGGGAGCCCTGGAGATTTCATGCGAAGCAGTAAAAGTCAGTATCAGACTATGTCGCATTTATAGTTTTTTCAAGCCGAGAGTTATGCGGTGCACCGACGTCTTTGTATATATATTCATCAGGTCTGGCTTTAATCCTGGCTATATCCAAGAAGCTATACAGACAAAAAATGTCAGCTCTCCTGGTTATGTCTAGCACATTAAGCAGGACTTCATTAAGAGTATTTGTTTCCATATGGAATACTTCATTAGGCGCATATGAAGGGACGTGAGCTACAGCGGCTGAACGACTGATTATAGAATGCTGTGTCATTCGAAAGAATATGTTGTGTTCATCATAAGAGCCGACAGTCAACACTGCAATTCCAACTAGCCTTTACGGTGGCCAAGTGTTTATGGTACTCGACTGCTGGCCCTTAAGAAACAGGATCGAATTTTCGACAAGAGCTGCTTCAAGCTATGTTATCTCGTTCATAATTCCGAAGTCTATTCTCACCATTACTTTATGGTTGATACAGTCTATTATTCACCCGCATACCAGGGGCCATGGTTTACGGGTATAAGTTACATGTGACAGAAGGCTAGGGTGATATGACACAGCGACAAGTTTCTCACGCTTTATTCATGTCATGAGAAACGGCCGTGACAGCGCCTACACGTAGGTGGCTATAGATGATTTATTTATTTATTTATTTATTTATTTATTTATTTATTTATTTATTTATTTATTGATATGTAGAGTTGAACATCCCCAAATCACCATATTATTATGAGAGGAGCCAATCTGACCACACGTGTCTACAGCATTTTCGCCTCCATCGCAAAATGCAGCCGCCGCAGCTGGGATATGGTCCCGCAACCTACTGGTCAGCAGCCACGTACCTTAGCCACTAGACCACCGCGACGGGGATAGATAGATAGATAGATAGATAGATAGATAGATAAATAGATAAATAGATAAATAGATAGATAGATAGATAGATAGATAGATAGATAGATAGATAGATAGATAGATAGATAGATAGATAGATAGATAGATAGATAGATAGATAGATAGATAGATAGATAGACAGATAGATAGATAGATAGATAGATAGATAGATAGATAGATAGATAGATAGATAGATAGATAGATAGATAGATAGATAGATAGATAGATAGATAGATAGATAGATAGATAGATAGATAGATAGATAGATAGATAGATAGATAGATAGATTATATTGATGAATTCGAATGGTTAATGTGTCTTTCATTCGCTATAATATGCTTAGCATTTAGACCTTCTGTTGTCAATTAGGATAATAGGCCTCGTGATGCAAGTGTTCAGCTACTTTTGGAACATCATTTTTGCCATATGCGTTTTGCCAATAAGCGTCGACAGCTTAGCTCTTTAGCTGTTGGTTTAACCATCTCTATACTAAATAAGCAAAATTTTACACTTACGAAAGAATAATGAAGATAGAAAGAAACGGTACAGGATAAAACTGCAACCCATGGTTTTGATGTTTAAAAAAAAGACGATGACGTGTAATTTTTTATTATTGATGTGATGAACAGGAGATGTTTGCGCATGACAGTGGCACTCGATACTCCTTCTCGATTAACACACCAAATATGAAACAAAATGTTCAAAAGAAGGGTTCAAAATGCTATACAGTGAAAGACAAGATGGTCAAATGCATAGTAATCGAAAACCATATCAGTCCCACCTAGTCAAACACAAGTTCAAATAGGCATGTTACATTCGCATGTGCCCATCAAAACTCACATATTCTGTGTCACAGAGGAAAACACACTAACCCCCGTATTCACAAATGCTCCTTCACTCAAGGGCTCTCCTCGACTTCTTACGCATAAAATCAAGCACACGATCCACCCGCTACACATTCATTTCCAGAAAAGAGAAGGGAACAGCTTCGGGTACGGGAATACTTCCAGAAAATATTTGTGTCTTCGAGAAACTTCTTGAGGTCGACGAGCGCTCTTTTAAGAAGGCCAGTTGTTTGGCCATGGATCTAGTATTTTCTTTTTCTTGTGTCTAACACTTGCGTTTGCTACCCAAGGCTTTGTTGCCTTCCTAAAATCCTGCAACAAACTTGCCCCTCCGAAGAAGAGTGAACTATGAACTTTTTGGGATTTGTCCTTCAGTGCCATCATACTGGCTTGGGAATACTAGGACCGGAGCTTTGAGTCCATACACTTAGGAGTGTAGCAGGTGCCCTTCCGTATATGTAATGATAAAGCGGGTGCAGGTTCGTTGTTCTAACGTAGCACAACAGAACACAGTTTAGAAAAAGAAGACAAAAATAATCACCACGTGGGGAAAATTAAGGCCAAGCGGGGACAGTGTGGGGCCTGGAATTCCCTCTTGCCATTATTTGACACCATTTGTTTCGTTTACCGCCGATGCCAGCTACCGCAATGGAGGCTAAGAGGACTGCAGAGAAGCTTCGGGACAAGCTAAAGCCCTGTATATTTTGCTTCATGGCGACTTCTAGGCTGACGCAAGGAAAGTAAAAATGGTTGGACAAAGAGGTCGTTTCGGCACTTCCTAATTGCTGACCTTACTCCGTTGCAGGGAGTCTTGCGTTGTCGTCGCGTAGCACACGTACGTCGTGGTTTAGCCTCCCTATTTGTCACAGTGTGAAGTAGAGCGCCAACTTCGGGTTAGAGCACAAGCAAAACAGGATGCTATATAATCACCACGGTATGCTACGCCGAAGAAGTAGGAAAAAAAATAATTGGCGAAGCTCGTACTAAGCACTAAGCCACGCAAACCTTGAAACGCTATTGCTTCGGGTGACACCAAAAGAAACGCAGTACAGCGTTCATTGCAAACGGTTGCAGGAAAGCGAACGAGGCTTAACCATGCCACGTGGGAAAAATTACACCACAAATAATGCCGCGAGCACGTCTTCGGGGGCGAAAGGGATTGACGGTGACACACCGCTGAGAAAAACGGGCCCTCGAGACTATGCTACGTGCTCTCACGATCTGTGACCACAGGGCCCGATCGCTCGAGCAAGAACAAACTCCGCTCACGTTGGCTTCGAGAGGTACGAGTCGGTGTGGTACGACCACGCGTGAGGACACCGCCCCGCTCTTCTGCCTGGCGTTATCAAAGTGGCAACAAAATGTACGCGTTCACCGTGGGCGCACGGCACCGTTGACGAGTCCGAGCGAGCTCCTAACAACGGTAGTCGACGGACGGAAAAGAAAATTCGTGCTCACGCTCCGATGTCCGGAGAGTTCTTTGACTGACTCCAGACGTGCGCGCGCGAGATGTTCCGAGAGCCCCGAGCGCCGCGCCACAGTCGACTTCCGCTACCTTGTGAGAGCGGTTAACATCACTCCCGCTTCCTCAGCGCTTACAAACCGTGGAGGAGGGGATAGTCTTGTTAGGGAATGAGAACAGCAGAAATAGCCAAAAAAGCCTGCGCAATGCCGGCGGGCTAGCCTCACTTCCCACGGCATCCAAAGACTTGCATAATTTCAGTACATCTTCAATGTACGTTCTTCGAGTCTCACCACAGGCTTCAGCTCTCCGAGACATTTGCTCTGCGCGTTTCTTCGTCGCGGGGTCATAAAAGCATTTTTTTAGTTTCCTTCATGAATTGGCCCCACGTTGTCAAAGTGTCCTCGTGATTCTCCAACCATACTAACGCAGGGAAGTCGAGAAATAAACCCACGTGAAACAAATGGCTAGTGCAATTCCAGCCATTGTCTCAGCTCACTTGTTGGTAGTGGCTGAGCCATTCTTCAGCGTCATTGCCGGATATCTCTTTCAGGGTGTGTGGCTCTTTGTAGTGGCAAGGCGACACCCTCGTGGACGGTTGCTGGATGTCTCCGTCTGAGCTCATCTCTTGAAGTAGTGGTGGCAAGCGCCTACGGCGAAGCTCCAACTGCTGCGGTTCCGTCGTTAGTAAACAGTTGCCCTCCGGTCTAACTTGGCAGTGGCTGGCTTACCCAGCACCTGCCATCCCAACTGTGACGATAACATGCGTTTATTTACACTATGTGCATTGACTGCATAGCCAAATATCACAGCATATCCACGAAAGGAATAACTGCGACTAGGTGAAGCTCCGGGGGATAATTAACTCCAGCACATTGCCCACTCGATAATGAAAAGGCGTGACAACACGTGTGTACGGCATATACGAAGCTGTTTATTAATCTCAATGGGCATATGGTGATATGGTGTTGAGATGTGGGCGACGTCTTTTCTCATTATCACAGCCTTGTGATCCTTGAAATGTAAAGCTAAGGGTTCTTGCATAGGGTCCAACCTGAAATTTGAGAAGACGACGTTCCCGTGCCGCTACAGCTTCGTGAACACTCAGGTCCGGGCAGGCTTGACAGCGCTGCCGTTTCGCTGCAGCTTCGTGAGCCCGCAAGTCTGGATCCGCTTGTCTGGGCTGCTGTGTTGCAGCCACTCTGCATGTGAGCCAGAAACTCTGGACTGCGTTGCCGTGCAGCTACGCTGCGAGCCATGGTGAATTCATTCATAACGAAGTGTATTCCATGACCATGAGAGAGAGAGAGAGAGAAAGAGAGAGAGCCGGCAGCGAGTGCGTTTTGGGGCACCGCTGCAAAAGAAACGGCATACCACGAGCACACCCGCGATCATCGTTTTCTTCTGCATACGATCGGTGAGCTCGAGGCCGCCACTCACAGTGCATGCAAGCCAAGCCAAGGGACATCGGAGGGACTAGGCTTTCACCCTAAGGTGCTTCGCACCTGAAAGAGGAGATGGAGCTGCTCGCGAGCTGGTGCCGCCTCAACCTCGTCCTCTTCATGCGCCCACAGATGGGATGTTTCATTATATCTAAATGATTATTCGTGCTTTGTCGTTCGTTAAATTTACTCGCAATCGTTTTCAATCGTAAGTGTTTCACAATAATGTTTTTTGCGCTGACAAAATCAGACACAATGTCTACATATAAAATGAACTCCAGACATGCTTTTTCGCACTGAAAGACGCTGGTTTAAAGAGACTGCGGTTTGTCTTAGGGAGGAGATCCTCTAGAAATCATTGCGATGTTTTCCTTTGCGGGTGTGAAGAAACAGAAAATTCCTGTAACCTAAATATGAAGAAATTTACGTTCGTTATTGTAGTCTTCATAGCGCGCACAGCAAAAAACGTTCAATTAGTGGAGGCGAAATAGGTTGTCCGCTCGGGTGAATTGTAATTTCACCGTTTGCTTCGAGAGCAACTGCGTGCAGTAGACATACAGCAAACGATTCGTTCTATGTGTTTCTGTGTTTCTGTGTTTGGCATGTGAACAATGGCAAAGCACATCAGAGACGAAGCTCCCGACAACTGACGTGCACGAAATTGGGCGAGGAACAGCCGCACATTCGTTGCTGCTGTTGGTCTGGAGTAGTGTCTTTCCTTCTTTTTTTTATGTTATTGTTGGCTGTCTTTTGATCATTTGTTTCTGTCGTTACTGGAATAACCTACAGGACGGAGGAAAGCCATTACCCTCTTTTTTACCAATGGTCGCACGTGAAACAAGAAAACGTTCTTTACAAATAATCAGTGACTTATTTGTTTGGTTTTCCCGCCTATATTCTTTATTTTTATCGCTTTTTAGTTCCCTGTTGACCGTTCAATTTGAAATACGGTAAAAAAAAGCTTAGTTATGAAACAAGAACTGTGCCATTTCGAAAGCCATTATCTATTACAAGTAAACCAACCATCCGGAACTGAAGCGATGATTGTTGGCAATCTAACACAAAATCGCCCCGCCGCGGTGGTCTAGTGGTTAAGGTACTCGGCTGCTGACCCGCAGGTCGCGGGCTCGAATCCCGGCTGCGGCGGCTGCATTTCCGATGGAGGCGGAAATGTTGTAGTCCCGTGTGCTCAGATTTGGGTGTACGTTAAAGAACCCCAGCTGGTCGAAATTTCCGGAGCCCTCCACTACGGCGTCTCTCACAATTATATGGTGGTTTTGGGACGTTAAACCCCACATATCAATCAATCAAACACAAAATCCAACCGTTGCTTACTGCGCATTGAAACGTGCAGCTGAAAAATTAGAAAACCTAAAGTTGGAGGTGCCCTCACATTGCTGAAAAACTGTTACACATATAACGTTGCACTTAGACCTGGCATAAATTTTATTCAGTTTTTGGGCGTGCATTTTGGTAAACCTCATCAGACGAAGCTCACATCGGTACAAGTCGTCGATTTGTATGTTCATCTAATACTCCTAAAATTGGCTTTCAACGGCATCGAATTACAATAGCCTTGCTCTTTGGAGATCAACTAAATAAATATTAAACAACGTGAAGCCGAGATAAGGGGGCACATGTTGACTGCGATACCAAACGAACGTTAGTAATGAATAGTGAGTAGCTACCTCAAGGCACTTGGTGAGTGCATGACACCTCAACTGAACCTATCAAAAAGCGATTGCGGTGCTGTTAATGCGAAAACCCTTCACTACGTATGCTCTCACATTCGTGTTGATACAGAAAAAGCGGTGGAGCTGCCCCCTCCTTCACTTCAGCCATTCTTAGAACCAAATGTGTTTGCCTCCACTTACAGCGTAACCTCACGGCACTCTTTCGTGACAATGACTTGTAGTTTTTTGTTTTTTTGTTTGATTTTATTTCTTAGCCACGAACTATTCGCAAGCACGGTGAACTGATGATAGCAGGGAAAAGACAGCTACTGTAAATAGCCCATACACGTGTTTCATGCACCTATCTTTAAAGAAGAGGCGTAACAGAGCAAAACAAAAAAAGATGGTGCATTTTGCAGTAAGCTGTTCTAGGCTGTGTCACAGCAGAGCTGGTGGGAACCCAGCTGGTTCTGACTTCACTACACTTTCACTCTCTCACCTACCTCTTTCCCGCCGCTTGCTATACTACACTTCACGTCGTCATGCTTGCACACCTCCGGATCATTTGGACGCAGGCTCGAGTCCCACCCGACAAGAAAAATTTTCCCCCCTGAAATTTCTTTTTCTATTTTTCTCTGCTTTTCTTTCTCTCTCTTTCTTGTGCACTTTTTTCTCACCCACCTGGATTATCGCATACCATACCGGACAAATTGGCGCTCGTGTTTTGGAAGTCAAACTGACGAAGAAGAAGAAGAGGTTCGACATGATGAGAGCGCGTGCTGGTTTATGATTACAATCTTCCGTTTAAGACGCACGTCAAACCTCAACCACAACAGTGCTGCTGTAAAATGGAAAAAAATGCATCATAAAGAAGAAACATGATTTGATGATTGATTGATATGTTGGGTTTAACGTCCCAAAACCACCATATCATTACGAGAGACGCCGTAGTGGGGGGCTTAGGAAATTCTTACTGCTTGGGTTATACAGAAGAGGCCTCACTCTTGCATAATGCTCTTCCGCAGACACGACCAATGACCACAAGGATACGTCTGTCTGGAGAGCGACACGCCAGGCATCTTCACACGCTGATTCTCTAGTGGCCTTGACGTCTCAACTCAGAGTCACCGCCCTCAAAACTCGTGGACAACTATTCTTGGTAGAGATTGTTGTTAGTTGGTGCATGTCACAAGAAATTCAGACGATGTAAACCACTGGAGAAAAATATGCGCTCTTTTCTTTCGCCCACCCTTCTCCGGTGGTTTGCGTAGTGTGAATTTCTTTTAACTTCTCTTGGCAATGAAGGGAAGGCTACGGAGCCAAAATGGAGGTTTGCCACCGCTGAGGAATGTAGTTCCACAATTGAGTCTGTGTTCTCCGCATGAAAACTAAAAAAGAAGCATGACTATTCTTTATGCGAAACTGTTTATAAAGAGACGCAGCACGCACTGAGGAGATATTGATATTTGATAACTTTGTTTTACTTTATGCAATGTCATTTCGCATCCATGCTCGTGTGAAGACGTCGCCCATTTTACATGCACCTCACAGTCAAAACAGCATTTTTACCTTTGGGTGAGCGCCCGTAGCCCTCAAGCCAATCCCACGACTCGATAAATGAGTTTGAGAATGATTTCACTCATAAATGGCTCTTTGATACCTCTGTCACACATGGCAACTTAAGTGCACTTTAAGCGAGTGTACTGGCACTCACGAAGTGTCATTTTGGCAGTTCGCTGCTACACGAGAAAAAGAAGTGTACTTTGGAAATCATGGCAGTGGCGATTGAAGGATTTGTAGCACAACGTATATTTGTTATTTTTCCGCCTGTGTCTCATCATCGAACCACGTTGTCTTCGTGGAAATAGCACCTGTGGCACATGCCATCTTAAATGACTAGAGAACAACTCACCTACACATGAGCAAGTGCACCTAGAAGCAAACAACGCGATGAATGCAGCCCCTGCTGTGCATGTGCTCCCGCATCCCCCTAGCGGACGTGGCCGCAAACAGCCCGACGGTGAAAGTAGCGAGGTTGTTGTTGTATTTTATTACTCACTTTATACAAAGCAGTATTCATCGTAAGAATAACAATGGTTTAAATATAGTATGAAAGCCGCTTTAGACACCAGCGTCTTTCTGTACAAGCCACTGGTACCGAGGCTACACACTTCATCGCAGCTGCCGCAGTGAAGTGAGGTTTGGGAACGCACTTGCCGGCAAGTGTACTTAGCAGTGGGTGAGAATAAACTTGCTCGTGTGATAGCCAACACCGACTAAATTCCAAGGCCGAAAGGCTGCCGCAGTGACGTCAGAGGGTGGAGGCCCAGTTACGCCGCGAACGCGGCGGAAAGCTGGTGTTTCGTTCACGTTTTAGGAGAACAAACGCTCCCGTTCTCGCAGCTGCTGCGGCTTGATTGGGCCGAATAAAAGATGTGGAAAAAAAAGTCTTACTGAGCATGCTCAGTTGGGTAACTAGGCCTCCAACCTCTGACGTCACTGCGGCAGCCTTCCGGCCTTGGAATTTAGTCGGTGTTGGTGATAGCGCGCAAATGACACTCGCGGCTAAGTGTACTCTCTCAAAGTGCACTTAAGTTGCTACGTGTGACAGGGTACGTATAAGCTGACGCATCAAACAGTGTGGAGCGCTATCATTCGAATAAACATTTTGTTCGAAACACCACCTCAACTAGACTGTTTCGCAGAGGAGCACCTACATGTGCAGTAGCTTCGCCCCCGTAGCTTTCCTTTCACTGTCAAGAAAAAGTCGTCCGCGAGTACAACAGAATCCAGTTACAGTAGAGAAAATGTGCAATGATTTCAAGAAAGATAGGAGGCCAAGCTCGTCTCCGAGGACCCGGAACTACAGCGACACCTCGTTTCCAGATTCAAGAAGGCACCCGGAACAACAGCGACACCTCGTTACCAGGTTCAAGAAGGCGCCTAAGGCCAATGGGTTCCCAGAATAAGGAGACCTCCCACATAAAGCAGAAGTGGCGAGCTGCTTCGAAAAACAAACGTTTGTTCATCATCGTCTGCAACCCCCTCCCCCCATGTGTTGGAAATCTGTCTCGGCGGAGGTTTCAATCAAGACAAGAATGCGACGAGTTCACGTGCAGTAAAAACGAGACGACGGCACTGGAAGGAAGACGAGACAAAGACAACGGTAAGATGATGACCACTTGATGATGCTGGTTGGATTGATAGAATAAATGAAGTTTAATAATGGCGGCACTGTCAGAACAATTCGATTTGGAATTAATGAAGACAATGAAACAATGACTGTATGACCGCGATTAACATAGACATGGCGTGACAAGAATACATGTAGCTTAGCAGATATGATGTCACGCTGTTGAGCTGGAGTGCGTGGGTCTGGTTATCGGCAGCCGCACTTGAATAGGCGCGAAGTACATTACACGTGTACGTATATTAAGGCGACGTTAATGAACCCCAGGTGATTGAACTTAATCCGGGAATCCCATATGACGTGCCCCATCATCATAATTTTGTTCTGGAAGGTATAACCTTTCCAATAATTATTGCCTGACACTGCAATACGTTTGCGCTATGTATACTCTGTAGTGAAACCACCATGAATGCGTCACAGAATAACGATACCGTGGCAATCAAATGAGGCTTGTATGATTACGGCAGCGCTTTCAGACACGTCCCGACGCTGGTATACAGAATAGTAGTATGAGAACGATAAACTAGTGCGACTACAATAACATGGTGGCATTTGGTGGTACCTACCACGCCATGCCAACTTAATTCTAGCTATGTTAGGCGCCGGCTTGCGCCTTTAATGCAATACAGTAATCGGCAACGAGAAAAATAACGCGCATGAAAAAGAAATGAAGACAATCTTTTAAACGAAAAAATTATTGCGCGTCTTTTAATAAAAGTGGTGTTCGTCATTAGGTATCCACTGTTTCATGAAAGTGGCAGTTCTAGCCGCATTTCACTGCAATATTACTTCCTGTGTGTTACCTTAAAAAATGAAAAATAAAAATAAAGATAAATAAACAATTAAGGATCGTTGTGGCAGAAATCTAATCGACGTAGTTTTCTTCATTTACTCGAAATTTCGCATTGTGGCATGAAACCTCAGCAAACATGTTTGGTATATAGATGTAGCTGTATACATAATTAATTATTAAATGCAAGAGGACTTTAAAAAGCAATACGTGCTCACACAGCAGCCCGTTGGTTGGCTTCAACGTACAGCAGTCAAAAGGCGGCGGACTAAACCATGAAAACCCACTGGCCTTGAATCATGACTACAATCTAGATTGAAGGAACATAATCTTTCAGCAGACTGTCCTTGTAGGTCAACTAAAAGAACACGCAAAAATGTCTTGATTGTTTTCCCTTTTAGCCTAGTCGTTTATGCGTTATTTCATAGCTTGCTCAAACCAGGACCATGTACGCGTAGTAGAGCTTCTTTCTCGATGTAAGTAGCAGTGTGGACAGCCGATACCTTTCCGGGGTGAAGGCCGCCATAAGAGACAGTGAAAACCTTTGAGATTGTTACGCCACGTACGAAGTTTGTTTACCTGATCGCTGTCGCGTACGGCACGCTGTCTTCAGCGATACGTACACCAGTCCTTAGCTGCCTATGTAGAGCGTGCTTTCGATCGCGAGGTACAGATAACGTCCCCATGATCTGAGTCTATAGCCGGAGATTCAAAAGAGAGGGCATAAAAAGCCGGTGAAGGACAAAAACACACGTGCGTCGGTACTGCACGTAGCTTCTATAGATCGTAGTGGCTTGACACTGCTTTGTAATACGTGTGGTGCAGAATTTCGTACATCGATACCATAGTACAACTTTTAGCTCATAAATTAGCCACGAAAACTTCAGTCATTGGTGGAAAAAACTTCACACGCTAAGCAGGGTCCTTCTTAAGCGTCTGCAGATATTGAATAAATATCCTATGATAGTTAGGCACCTGTCGTTTTTGTAGATTTTACGTAGAGTTGGAAATTGTTTGTCGCATGTTAGGTGACAACAAAGTAGATAATTAACAAAAGGTATTCAGTGGGTTTTTTTTTTTAAGTGCCTATTTGAGGGCACTTGGTTACACGAGAGAGCTGCGGGACATCGCAATTTATGGCATGCTCAATTTCATGGAATCGCCAAAGTCGAACGTAATTATAAATATTCATCGCCGAGATTAAGGGGCACTTTAAAAGCTAACCGCACCTAGCACGCAGGAAATGTGACCTCTTTATTACGTCAGAACGTAACTGTCCATGACTGTGGCGAGTGGCGAAGTGAGACGCTCGTCGGGGGTCCCGAGATTTGTAATACCAATAACAGTGGAACCACATGCGTGAACCAGCCGCCGATTAACTTGCACAGAAAGTAACTAAAGTGTCCCGCATAATAGCGCATGTGTGACCAATGAACAGGTGGCGCTCTGCACATGAGCATACGCCGATGAGTTTTGTGTCAACTTTTTTGTCCTCCCCTGTTCTCCCCTGTTCTCCCCTTCAGTTAATAGTGGACGCTCGTGCTGAATGAATTGTACCACGTTTGGAAGCCTACCCTGTTTCGTGAAGAACACATGCTGCAGGAAATTTATTATTCAGTTTTATTCATAATGTAATTGATGCGGTTCACCGTCCCAAAACCACGATCTGATTATGGCAGATCTACGCCGTAGTGGACTGCTCCGGAAATTTCGAGCAGCTGGAATTTTTTTAACGGGCACCTAAATTTATGTACACGGGCCTCATACAGTTTCGCTCCCACTGCAAGTGAAGAAGCCACGGCAGGGATCGGATCCTGTGAGCTGCGAGTCAGCAGTCTATCACCTTAACACCCAGACCACGGAGGCTGTTAATATTCAGCTTTGGCTCAGCGGTGTGTTATTGGTAAAAAGCAAAAATATTCTATTGTTAGCTAAAGTGGACACACTTTTCATTCATGAGTGCGGTACTTTATATTCCTTCTTTTTTCTCAAAATAGTAGGAATTGTCTCCACTTCTTGGCGAAGGCTACATTTTTGCACTCGGTCGTTAAATAAAAGCACACATTGTTTCATGTCTTGAACGGTTCGTACGTGCAGCAGTTTGCAAAGGACATCTCGCCTAGCGTCATTCGCATTTTTAAAAGGTAACTACCCTGAATAAAAACAGTCAACTGTCGTCAATATCAGTGCCTGCTAATTGGGGTTGTAGAAAATTGGGGTTGTAAAAAGGACAAATGGAGACGTTAAAAAGGAAAATAAAAAGAACGCGCACGCGCGAAGACACGGGAAGGGCGTTTCAATTGTAGCATATATATAGTTCAGATAGGACGGTAAATTGCGATTCCACGGATTTCCGCAGTAGCGCTTCCAGAGATTTCTTAATTTGCAATGGCATAGGAATCTTATTGACCTGACTAAGGTCGCTCGTCCAACTTTTTGAGCGTGTTGCGAAAACGATTGTCTCTGCGCTTTCTAATTGATTGATATGTGTAGTTTAACGTCCCAAAACCACCATATGATTATGATAGACGCCGTAGTGGAGGGCTCCGGAAATTTCGACCACCTGGGGTTCTTTAACGTGCACACAAATCTGAGCACACGAGCCTACAACATTTCCGCCTCCATCGGGAATGCCGCCGCCACAGCCGGGATTCGATCCTGCGACCTGCGAGTCAGCAGCCGAGTACCTAAGCCACTAGGCCATCGCGGCGTAGCTCTCTCCGCACTGTTTCTGTGGTGCTCGCACAATATATGCAATCGTCTCTTCATTGCCGCAGTGTTCACAGGATGTGGTGTCGGCTGTCTGCATGCGGAACACATACGCATTGGTACAATGTTTACCGGGTGGAAGTTTCTATTTCAAGAAGGATTTCGAATTTAATATGATGCATAAATGCGTAGTGCTGTGTTAAGAAGTCACAACTCTATTATTATGTACCGAATGCTTCAAAGAACACATGTGCATACACTTTCTCAATCTATATATTCGTTGCAGTGCAGAGGTTTGAAAAACAAAAAAAAACACTGCATATTCACGAAAGGAATGATGATGAATGACGCAAAGGATTTGTCAGTCTGTCCATACGTCCATCTGTGCTACCGTTCATTCGTGCCACCATCCATCCGTGCATCCGCCCGTCCATCAAGTGAAACTCCAAGTGCCGTCATGTCACACTTCATATATTCTTCATATACAAGTACCGCCATCCAGCGGACATTCTAAGGACTAAATGAGAGGTGGCTACTGCTACTTACTAGAAACACGGGACGCACAGCCCACGGCTTAAGGAGCTTCACTCCTGAAAAATAAGACACAGCTTTGCCGCAAAGGCAAAGCAATGAACGCGATAGCAACAAATTTGAAGGTCACGCACAGAATGGCAAGCAGATCGAAACTTGCCCCACATTTCTCACGCACAAATGACGCACGGAAAGTACTCATAGGTAAACACGAATAAGTGTCTCAGTTGTTACATCCCAGTGTCTGTAAACGCGCCCTTTTTGGAAACGGAGGCTGTGCAACAATTGCAGTGCTTTGAGCACTTCGTAACTACTACACAATCGTTCCAGTGCAAGCCCAACACCAGCCAAGACGTCTGATCCTCCCAACCGGATGATAAGGGCCCGCGAGAGATCGTCCACTTTCCTCCTCCACGCAGGCCAAAGTACGCGTGAGAGATGAGAGCCGCCGCGCGCTTGTTGCGCCATCTTGCTGACAATGCTGAAAACACAAAAGCTCCCCCCCCCCCCCCGAGATGCCCGCCAACAGCGGTAAGCGGTAGATTAAATAGCTTGGCTTTTAAATGTTGAAGGAGCTGTGTTTTTGTGGCTCGGGGGTTAACGCCCCGCATTCACGACGTAAGCACCACGTAAGCACCACGTCGTAAGCACCACGGAGGTACCACGTTCGATTACGCGTGCTGGAGTCTTTTCTATGATTTTTATTGCGTTTCATATATATAGATAGGTATACAAATACGGTGCATGACATCGACGCCGGCGGCGAAATCCAGCCGAGAGTGTCCATATATTTGCTATCGCAATAAAAAAGAGAATGTATAATACAACCCTTGCTTTAATTCCCCGTCTCTCACGCACACGCACTGCGATTCGACAAGCCGAGTAACGCGAATGCAGTTGGGCCAACGCGTAAAACTGTGCTGTACAGTGATTCATATGTGCGACAGCATTGCACAATCTTTCATTTCTCTTTTTCTATCTACTCTGGAAATGGCCAGTCCACCTGTGCTTATCGCAATACTGTGTCCTTCGTAAATCGTGTCTTATTTGCAGGCAGCGCGTTCACACAGACCTGAGCGTATACCATCGGGTCAATACGTCCCCGTGAAGCCATACTTACTTCTGTGACGACGACAGCCGTTGCGTTTCTCTTTTTCATTACGTTCAGTTTACTACTTTGTCCTATGGTTTTCTCTATTTTTGTCTGTGTGTGTATTCCCGAACAGTAAATAAGACTCGAAATGGCAGTGCTGCGTTGGAGCAACCGGTGCATCCTAGGTGACGACTTACAGTCTCGACGTGCGTGGACGAATTGCCGATGGGAGCCACAAATCGACGTGCTGTTGCTGCCGCCCACTGTGGTCCTACTCGTGAATCAAGGTTCGATGTCAATAACCTTGTGTTTCTTCGGGCAGGCTGGCGTCTTTTTTTTTTCCTGGCAATGTTGTACTTTCTGAACGCCACACCCTGACACTTCATCTTCAGCCTTACCCTACTCTTTCTGATGAGACTATGCCACGTGGACCATGCCGAGTCGATCCTTTCCCGCTGTTCAGTTTTTTTTTTTTTGCTATCGGTTTGTAAACGACTGTTTTGTTGTCAGGAGGCGTGCTTGTGGGTGTACACGCAAAATGAATGTTTAGAGAAATTTATTCTCACGGACAGTGAACATCAACTACAATCCAACAGAACATCGCGACAGAACACAACATTCATAGACACACCAAAAGTGTTACGAAATGAATCAAGGAAGCATTGACGTAAACATTGCAAGGTATTGCAAGAGTGATATGTGCGAATGAATCACTGTATACTTTTTCAGGACAACAAATTTGCACAAACCACATTATAGTACTGACCGGTGTTTATCGTTGTATACCACGCCCTGAATGGCTGTGATTGAGTATATATTTCTGTGTTTCTTCCAATATAATAAATCTTTATTTTACTTCTGGATTTCGTCGCATACCTTTCTCTCATTTTTTTTTCAATTTATGCTATAGTGTAAGAATCCTCGATTTCTTTTGTATTCGGTTCGACCTCCCCAGCTTTCGTTTCTCTTTCGTCTAGTTTGGTGTGAAGCGTTTGTACAGCATCATATTATCGGATTTCGTGACGGCCATCTTTTGTTAGTATATTTTTTTTCTTTACAGCCATCGCAGCCACCGCTGTGGTACAGTGGTCACTGTGTTTGCCTGCTGACCGGAAGGTCATGTGCTCAGTCCCGGAAACGGAGGTCGTACGTTTCGGTAGCGGCGAAAATGCTGTATGTCTGTGCGCTTAGATTTAGGTGCACGTTAAAAACACCCAGGTGATCGAAATTTCCGGAGCGCTCCACTAGGATGTTCGTTATGATCATATCACGACTTCGGGATGTACAGCTCCATCAAATACCGTTCTAACCATTGTGTTCACACAGCCTTCGTTCATTGCTACCAATTAGTGTCGAGACAAGTGTCTTGCGAATAATGTTCGAATAGTTTGCGAACGTCTCGAAATGTCACTTCCATTAAATTAGACAAAATCGCGTCGTTCGTAACGTTCCCACAGGCGTATTGTATGACCAAAAAACATTCATGCCAATTCGCCCATTTATCAGCTTTACTGCAATAGTACACACTTAATAATTGGAAAATTTGGTGGTCAGATTTCAATCCCGCCTCAAACCTGGTTACCCCTCCGAAATATACGTATGGTGAAGCTGGCTACGTCGCTAAAGGAGAGGTCGGCTTATCGTTCGTGGAGATTATCGTTCCTGTTTGATTTGAGCTATTACTGCTATATAATACTGATTTCGGTCATAAGAATATCCATTTGCAATTATTTTTAAATGACTGTTTCGTTTCTGCACCTAATCTAAAAATGTACGTTATTCAATTCGCTTCTCCCGCTACTTTATTCTACTTGATTCCATCTTGAAATTAACTATTCGCACGCTTAAACATTTGACAAAAGCTTAATTCAAATGGCAGCGAAGTCACTTCGTGGTGGTGATATACAGAAATCAGTCTTAATGGGTCATTACACAAGAGTCTACACTATAAGACCCTTCGCTCAATATAAATGCGCCAAGTTTGCGACTTTTTGTATATTTATTCAGCACTACCTTTTTCTGAAGGTTAAGTCGTGAGGTTAAATCTTTAGCCTGACAGTGAGTTAGACGCACTGTGTCTGGCTGGCAGAACGGCACACCTGTTGCAAATGAACCTCAAGAATATATCCGAAAGTGTATAGATTTGAGATAAGGCAATCATTTTTCCTAACGAGTCACAGCTGCTAAGAGTGATTTTCGCTCACAGAATACCATTTTTTTTTTATAAATAGCCTTGCACACTCTCGTAGATTGCAAACGAAATGAAATGGCTCTGTTTCTTTTTTTTTTTTTACCTACTGTCTGCTTCCGTCAGAATGTTGTAGGTTCAAATATAATCCATGTTCATGCACCCAGGAACAATTTCTACACGTGACAGACTTTTTAACAATTCTGGTTCCTTTACTAGTCACGCATAGAGTTAACGAAGCAAAATGAGTTTTCTAACAGCGGTATGCCACCTTTTCTTCCTCGCGTGTTCTTCCATTCACATGCTTATTGGGAAAAGTGACTAACTTACGCCTTATGTATACAACTAAAAAAAATCTCATCTTCTGGCACTAACCTTCACAAAAAATAAAACGAGGCTTGGCGACAACGGACTTCCCATAGACAGCATTTTAGTCATTGTGGTGCTATTCATTTTTTTTGTGTGTGTTTCCCGCAGGCTGCTGTCATCCAGCATACCACGGCGTACCGACGCTGCGGCGTATTCACAAAACAGCTAGCCGCACTTGTGTGTGTGTGTGTGTGCGTGAACGCGTGTGCGTGCGCGCTCGTGGGTGGACGCTTGCGTGTGCGTGAACGCGTGTGCGTGTGTGTGCGTGAACGCGTGTGCGCGTGTGCGTGCGTGAACGCGTGTGTGTGTGTGTGTGCGTGTGCGTGTGCGTGTGTGTGTGTGTGTGCGTGTGCGTGTGTGTGTGTGTGTGTGTGTGTGTGTGTGTGTGTGTGTGTGTGTGTGTGTGTGTGTGTGTGTGTGTGTGTGTGTGTGTGTTCGATGTATAGTCCCGGATCTGGCTATAGGACCGGAGCCAGCCAAGGACTTGAGGAGATGTCGAAGAGAGTAGCAGGGCTGACATTAAGAACATTATTTACATCATTTACAGGATATAATTTATTGATATGTGAGGTTTAACGTCCTAAAACCACCATGTGATTATGAGAGACACCGTAGTGGAGGGCTTCTGAAATTTAAACCACGTGGGGTTCTTTAACGTGCACCGAAATCTGACCACCTGGGCTACACCTTTTTCGCCTCCATCAAAAATGCAGCCGCCGCAACCAGATCCCGCGACCTTCGGGTCACAGTCGAGTACCTTAGCCATTACACCACCATGGCGGGGCTTTGCTGGCTCTAGGTAGCGTGATTACATGATTGATGGTAACGTCATGTAAGCTCTCGATGGAAGTTTGATCGGAGCTTCTGGGAGCTTGTCGGGAGCGTCTCGGCGCTCGCATATTCCCTGGGAAGAGAAGGGGAATCCTTGTTTTCCCATGAAAAAAGAACGGAAGCCAGGAAAGTCTCATGAAAATGCGGTTTACACCTCCGCTCCGAAATGGGACGGTGAAATACCACCTCCTTGCCAACCCAAGAAAGAGGTAAGAAATGCACGCCCAGTTCGTCCCATGGCGAGGTAGAAAACAATGCACAATACATATATAGGCACACAACACAGGGTACAGCGAAGACGTTGGGTCCTGCGTGCAAATCAACTCTGTAGTCCGCTGCAGTGATGAGTGTGCGGCTGCAGTCCGACGATGGTTTGTGGAAACGGTGACATGACGGCATCACGAAAAACGTGGTAAATGCACCCGAACACGAATGCCAGGCGCTGGTCTTATTGTCCGCTGCACTCTGGCGAACGGAGCCGCGCAGAGAGGACCACCCTTTCTAAGCCGTTTTGACTGAAATTAGGCCTTTTTAGCCGTAACTTTGTTGGGCATGTTCAAAGGGTTCTACAAGGAGAGACAACAGCATTGCAGAGTTCGAAAAACGACTTTCGCGTTGTCACCACTCTTGGCGCAACTATGGAAGCTCTGACCTGGAAGAAATTAGGGTAGACTCCGTCGCAACGTCCCAAACGTCCAAGCGGCGTCAATCCAGGAATGTCAATTATAATAGAGAGTGAGTGAGTGATTGAGTGTTTTGAAATAAAGAATAAATGGAGATGTCTCCATTTCTTGGTAAAGATTACCCATTCACACTTGGTTAAGATAAGAAATCAGGAGACCTTTGTAAATGTTTGCAGTCCTGCATTTTACGTGTACCGAAATTCCCGTTTTAACACAGGAAACAACCAAGCGTAGTGAACTCTTGCGATGTAGTGCGCTTAACACTCATCACAAACATTTGTGTTAAAAATCAACGTTGAATAACTTTCATCGCTTTGCTATATATCCCTTCGTGGCCACGGACATAGTATTTTCTTTGGTGAGAAAGTTCTCGCGCAGTCCCGTGCAATCAGCTTGGTACAGTCGAGCACGGATGATGAACCCAGGCTACAGAGTACTGCCTCCAGCTTTTCCTTGCTTCACCTGAGCTGGTGTTTACGTTCACGTTTCTTTTACTCAAAGCGGGCTACTCTCAGGCAGGTGAAAAGGAGTTCCTTGCATTCGGAGCTCCAGTTTCGTTGCAGTCACTGGTCTGCGTGAGCGCCGACAATGCCCTCCAGCAGCGGGGAAAGACCATCTAAGGATTCAATATCCGGCTGTCCGCAGGAAGTATTAGGACGGCTTCTTGATGGCGACGCTTTTTGTGCGTTGGTGAGTAAGCGCTGATACTTTCCTGTGGATTCGGTCTGCTCCTGGTCGCGGCGGACTTGTTTGTTGTATGTGAGCATGTCTCATGCGTGAGCCCAATCAAGGTACGTGCACTGTGTATTGTTGGGTGTGGGTGCGCAACAAAGGTCCATTGTCTTCCTTTATAGGCAAAATAGAATGGGCTGCAGTTAATAACGTATACACCTACAACACGTCTCCCAAAAATGTTGCTCTGGAGGAGGACGGATAACTATGAACTTATTTTACCTTCCATGAGGTGTTAAATTGTACTGCATCCGCATGCACATATTGTGTTTGACTGTGCGACATTTTGTGCACTGTTGTTATTCTTTATTACATATTCATTTTCTAAGCGAGGACTAGCCGATGCCATTATAACAGCACCAATCAGCCATCTACCAGAGTTTGCTATCTTCCACACTTTCTGCCGTCACCATTTCTTCCCCCGTTTCCTTGGTGGCTTTTAAGGGGTGCTGAAATTTCGTCTTGGTGTTTCTTTTTTTTTTCGTGGTGTCGGCATGCCAACACCATGTGCTGGAGAGTGTCGAATACCTTACAAAATATACATATGTACGAGATTTTTTTAGAACATGCTATGCATTATATTTACGCGAACTTTTCACCACCAGCCTAAGCACACTACACAGCTCGATCGTAGCGGGATAAGAATGATGACTTTTTCCGTTTATACTTTTATATGCGAGTTTCGCTGCTGTTGTCCCACACAAAACAAAAAATAACGGAACTGTATCAAATGGCGACGCATGTATGTATGTATGTATGTATGTATGTATGTATGTATGTATGCATGAGTGTGTATGTATGTATGTATGTATGTATGTATGTATGTATGTATGTATGTATGTATGTATGTATGTATGTATGTATGTATGTATGTATGTATGTATGCGTGCATGCGTGCGTGCGTACGTACGTACGTCACCGAATAGCAATGAGTCTCATATATTCAACATTAAAATCTGCGTCTTTCATTTTAACGTCTGCGTGTACTCACGCACACGCACATGCCAACAATAATCTTACTCTGATAAACTGCCACTTATTACTTGTATGCAAGACAATGTTAACGGCAGCGAACAAGATTGGAACCAAAAAAAACATAGAGGATGTTATTTGTAGTTATTAGAATGTAAATACTAAGTAATTCTAGTGGAAGAAAAGACAACTTGCCGCCAGCCAGTACCAAACCTGCAACCTGCAAAACAGTTGCTTCATCGCAAATTCAAAGTCATGCTTTCCGGGGCACTTAGTTGATCAAGATAGCCAGGCTGTGTTCTAGTTGCAGGAGATTTTTACGTATATTCACAATTCCGTGCTTCAGCGCATTGTGTATTCTCCGGTTAGTCCTTTTTAAATAGCGAAAACTTAAGATAAAAGGTCCGCCATCTGCAAGAAATATATTGGCCCCAAATCTCCATGTTACACTGCAAATGTAATCGAAAAAAGATAGTCTTGCGTCTGGAGAGAGCGAACAAAAATTGAGGGACTCTTAAGCTTCACCTTTAAGAGTAGAACGCGATAGCCAAAAACCCTTCAACCGCTGAGTGAATACTTTACATGTGTTTTGTTACATACCCACGCACGCACACAAACACGCACACAGTAGATTGGAACAGCGCGCGCTATTATCGCTGAAAGGGCTTGTTTTCGTCATAACACCTGTCGAACAAAATGCATTAAAGGGACACTGAAACATTTTTTCAAGTAACCATGGAATGAATTCACTAGAAGAGCTTATTGCCTCACGAATTCGACACCGCAATAATTTCAAGAATCTGTCCAGTGTGAGTGGAGTTACAAAGGTTTGTCGCATGCTGCAATTGCATTATCTCTTTTCTCGTCCCGACGAAAGCGCTGAAAGCTAAGCAGGGAGGGGTGGCAGGACAAAGTAACTACCACTCCTTGTGATCTTGAGCACTTTTTTTTTTTCGTCGAATGCGCGGCTTTCTCAGTGTGACCGCGCGCGCACGCGTTGACAAGTAGCGGCCTCCCGCGGCTATCACGGTAACTTGACTTTGCGGTCGCAGACGCACAGACGATTTTTTGATCACAACCAACGCGGCCGACGCTGGCGGTGGGTTTTCTGCGACACGAGCTCTTTAACGCCATCGCGTTAACTTGTTTATTTAATGTTCTGCGCATGCAAATAGTTGAATGGTATTCTGGAGGTGCTGCGTTAGAGTGCCTTGGGCGTGTAGCGGAGGCGAACGAGCGCATTGAGGCACGTTAGACACGAGCGCCATCTGGCAGTTCTCTTCGAAAACGAAGGCGTGCGCGCCCGCGGAGAAAGATGCGCGACTGTCTCGGAGGTGATAAGGTGTAGAACGCAAAGCGACGGGAAGGTGCCACCACCGTGTCATCTTAGCAAAGCGTTGGATACACTTACCTTTTTGAGCATCATGTTGCACTGTCAGCGCAGCTTGATAAACGCTACGGCCTTTAGAGGTACTTGTGTGTGCCTTCTCTAGTATAAATGCACACATACAAAACATCGACGTGTTGTCATGCTGCCTCAAATATGCGCAACAATTGTTTTTTTTAATTGACGATCACACAAGTATGAATGCTGAAGCTTGAGCAATATTGGTGGGCGCTGCGGATGGGATCTGCCGTTTGGTGCACGGTATCGTTAAGGGTGGACAAACAGACAAATGTACAGACAGACAGACAGACAGACAGACAGACAGACAGACCACAATTTTTCCGTCGAAAGTCCCCAGAAAGACTATCGTCTTAAAAAAAAACTCCATGCCATAAACAATCAACAACCACGTCACAGCGGCGCACCACCAGAGTTAATCCTGACGCAGCCGCGCATGCACCGAGAAAGAGCAGCCGCCAAGCTGCGCCCTCTGACGGAGACAGTTTGCGCAGCCGCCGCGCCTATAGTTTTCCCGGCGTGGCGGCCGTGGCACAAGCCGAGTGCAAGCGACGAAAGGCAACGCTTCTACCGGATGTGCGACAAGCATGCAGTTTGCACGTGAGTTTCTGGGCATGAAGTTTTGATACTCTTGCGACGCCTGCGACAGGTTATACACCTTTTCACAGGAGGGAAAAAACCCCGCCATGATGGGCTGCGCGCGGGAGTACAAAGGCCAAGGGCGCAGCCTTGTCAGTGCATTTTTTAGGGGTCCCGCCAATTTGTCCAAAGAGGACTATGGCGGTGCCCAGGAAGGCATTTTCTAAAAGGTCTATAGCTTGACTGTACTTTGTCTACACTAATAAACGACCTAGCACCAGCCAAGGCCGTGTTTAGCCCCTAAGATGTCCAGCTTTGCTACTTCCTAATCTTTACACAGCTAGTGTATTTTTTTAGCCACGCATTTACCTAGTAACACAAGTTCAAGACATACGTTGGTAAAGGGTTTGTGTGGAAATCAGTGATCATGGTCGCAGCCCTAAAGTGCAAATCCACCTATGTGTGCTAGAACACTGCAAAACAGGAATATTTTTTCTGTGTGGTATTGTATTTTCGTGAACTCTATGACAATTGCACCAGCTGTCATACGGCTTCTGTTGGAGTTCGTTTCTATATATCACGTTCGAGCAACAAGCTATCGCTCACTTTTATAGCTGTGAAAAATGCTGTGCACGCCACTGACCTTGTGATTTCGAGAGCCTCGAATGCTGTAAAATCACTCTGAGAAGAACTTGTTTTGAAACTTTCTTGCTGACTTATGTAAAAAAAGAAGAAAGTCACCCAAAGTTGCATAGATATCAAAGTAACAAGGTCAAATGACGCCACTTCAGAGGTAAATCCGAAAAAGAAAAAGAAAAATAGAACAGCCTTCCGAGGACGATGTGTGTTTCACATGTTTAAACTAAACGCGTCGGCATTTCGTTCCGGCTGCAAATATCTGCGCTTTTGTCAGAAAGCAGACGTAGTTTTCAACTAAAAGTCGGAATTCCGAAACTAAACTTTGTTATTTCAAGTGAAGTACCGGAATGTCTGCTACATGTTTACATCTGCGAATTGCAAGCGCGCGTAGAATGGATGTTTGTGGACATTTGTAAGACACCGCGTCATGCGCCTACTATTTGCTGTCTGTCTGCTTCCATTTTCCGTATGGTAATGTCGAATCAAAGATCACAATTCGATGGCTTCCGGCCAACTAGTCCTGTATGTCAAGGGCA